>NC_057814.1:398447350-398702970 GCF_018294505.1 Triticum aestivum | reverse complement strand
GGGTGACGTGGCGCGACGGGGTTGGCTGCGGCCGGTGCGTCCGGCCGGCGGCGGACGTGTCCGGCGCGGCGCGAGGAGAGGGTTAGGGTTCGTCTGCAGTTTCATTTTTCGGGGGAGATGGAGTTTTATAGGTAGAGGGAGCTAGGAGACTCCAAATGAGGTGCGGTTTTCGCCCACACGATCGTGATCGAACGACCTAGAGCATGGAAGAGAGTTTGGTGGGTTTTGGGCTGGTTTTGGAGGGGTTTTTTGCTGGACAATCAAATGGACTTTGCGGATGCCCGGTTAACCGTTGGAGTACCAAACGACCTCCGAATGGAACGAAACTTGACCGGTAGTTTCCGGGTGGTGTATTAAGACAACTTGACAAGCCTCGGTCCATTCCGAGAAAGTTTGACACACGCACACGAAAGAAAACAAGAGGGGTGCACCGGAGGAGATAGGAGCGCCGGATTGCAAAACGGACAACGGGGAAAATGCTCGGATGCATGAGACGAACACGTATGCGAATGCAATGCGCATGATGACATGATATGAAAATGCATAACATGACAAAATACAAAACGAAAGACAAAACCCGACAACGGAGGGAAAAACATATCACATAGCCGGAAATGGCAAGAGTCGGAGTTACAAATATGGGAAGTTACATGCGGGGTGTTACAACACTCCACCACTACGAGAGGATCTCGTCCCGAGATCTAGGACTGAAAGAACTCCGGATATTCAGAACGGAGATGGTCCTCGCGTTCCCAGGTGGCTTCCCGGTCGGAATGGTGCGACCACTTCACTTTCAGGAATTTGATAGACTTGTTGCCAGTCTTGCGCTCAGTTTCTTCAAGAATAGCAACGGGGTGCTCATGATAAGACAAATCTTCTTGGAGGTCAATCTCTTCGAAGTCGATAGTGCGCTCAGGCGTCTTGAAGCACTTGCGGAGCTGTGACACGTGGAACACATCGTGCACGTTCGCGAAGTTGGAAGGAAGCTCAAGTTGATAGGCGAGGTCGCCTCTTTTGCCAATGATCTTGAAAGGACCCACGTATCTAGGGGCAAGCTTCCCTTTGATACCGAAGTGACGAGTGCCTTTCATTGGAGAGACGCGGAGGTAGACATGGTCTCCGATCTCGAAAGCCAAATCACGATGCTTACTATCATAGTAGCTCTTCTGACGCGATTGCGCGGCTTTGAGATTATCACGGATGACTTTACACATTTCTTCAGCTTCTGTGATTAAGTCATTGCCAAGAAGTTGGCGTTCACCAGTCTCTGACTAATTGAGAGGAGTACGGCACTTTCTGCCATATAGAATCTCGAATGGGGCCTTGCCCGAACTCGCTTGGAAGCTGTTGTTGTAGGAGAATTCAGCATAAGGGAGACAATCTTCCCATTTCATGCCAAAGGAAATGACACAAGCCCTGAGCATATCCTCAAGAATTTGATTGACTCGCTCGACTTGGCCACTAGTTTGAGGGTGAAAAGCTGTGCTGAAGCGAATGTTTGTGCCCATGGCCTTCTGGAAGGAGTCCCAGAACTTAGAGGTGAAGATGCTTCCACAATCTGAAGAAATCAATTGTGGAATGCCGTGCAAAGAGACAATTCTGGAGGTGTAGAGCTCTGCCAGCTGAGCTGCTGTGATGGATTCTTTGATTGGAAGGAAATGAGCCACTTTAGAGAGCTTGTCAATGACAACGAAGATAGCATCATCTCCGCGCTTGGACTTGGGAAAACCAGTCACGAAGTCCATTTCGATATGATCAAACTTCCATTCTGGGATAGCAAGAGGTTGGAGGAGACCAGCTGGTCGTTGGTGTTCTGCTTTCACTCTTCGGCAGACATCACATTCATTCACGAATTGAGCAATTTCTCGCTTCATTTGAGTCCACCAATACGACTGCTTGAGGTCATGATACATCTTCGTACTTCCAGGATGAATGGAAAGGAGAGAATTGTGCGCCTCGTTCATTATGACTTTCCTTAGATCACCTTTCGGAACCACAATCCGGTCCTCGAAGAACAAAGTGTCTCTGTCATCAATGCGATAGCACTTGTATTTGGAAAGACGCTTGTCGATACCACGTTTCACCTTCTTCACCATGGCATCAAGGAGTTGTGCCTCACGAATCTGATCTTCCAAAGTAGGAGATACTATGAGGTTGACAAGAAAGCCTTGAGGAACAACTTGGAGATTCAGCTTGCGGAAAGCTTCACAAAGATCCGGTTGGAAAGGCTTGAGGATTAAGCTGTTGCAATAAGCCTTCCTGCTTAAAGCATCTGCAATGACATTAGCCTTGCTTGGAGTATATTCGATACTCGGATTGTACTCTTGAATCATTTCGACCCATCGAGTCTGCCTGAGGTTGAGGTTGGGCTGAGTGAAGATATACTTGAGACTCTTGTGATCAGTGAAAATGTCCACTTGTCTTCGCAACAAGAGATGTCTCCACGTAATCAACGCATGGACAACTGCCGCCAACTCAAGATCGTGAGTGGGGTAGTTCTTCTCGTTGGGCTTCAACTGCCGAGGGGTATAGGCCACAACTTTCTTCTCTTGCATTAACACAGCACCGAGACCTTGGAGAGAAGCATCACAGAAAACTTCATACGGCTTGGATTCATCAGGAGGAGTCAAGACAGGAGCTGTGACTAGTTTCTCTTTGAGAGTGTTGAAAGCAACGTCACACTCAGGAGACCAGACATACTTCACATGCTTCTGAAGGAGGTTGGAAAGAGGCTTCGCAATCTTGGAGAAATTCTCAACGAATCTTCGGCAATAGCTTGCAAGACCCAGAAAACTACGGAGCTGCTTGACATTTTGAGGAGGTTCCCAATCCAGAACTGCGGACACCTTCTCGGGGTTAACAGCGATGCCCTTGGCAGAGATGATGTGACCAAGAAAAAGAACTTCATTGAGCCAAAACTCACATTTAGAGAACTTTGCATAGAATTGATACTCTCTGAGCTTGTCGAGCACCAATCGCAAATGTTTGGCATGATCTTGTTTATTCTTGGAGAAGACCAAGATATCATCGAGATACACCAGAACAAATTCATTGGTATAGGGGTTGAAGATGAAATTCATCATCCGAGAGAACACTGGAGGAGCATTGACAAGGCCGAAAGACACGACAGTATATTCATAAGAACCAAAGCTTGTTCTGAATGTTGTCTTGGGAATATCTTCTTCACGAATGCGAATCTGATGATAACCCATACGTAGGTCAAGCTTCGAGAGTACTTTAGCACCTTTGAGTTGCTCAAATAGCTCATTGATGTTGGGAAGTGGATACTTGTTCTTGATTGTCTTTTTGTTCAATGGACGGTAGTCGACACAAAGTCGGTCCGTGCCATCCTTCTTCTTGACAAAAAGAACACCACAACCCCATGGAGAAGAACTCGGTCTGATCAAACCCAGACGTTCTTGTTCATCGAGCTGTTTCTTCAATTCCTTAAGCTCGTTGGGTCCAAGCTTGTATGGACGCTTGCAAACGGGTTCAGTGCCAGGCTCTAGTTCGATAACGAACTCAACTGGCCGGTGAGGAGGCATACCCGGAAGCTCTTCTGGAAAGACATCTTGATACTCGCAAACGACTGGAATTTGCGAGATGGCATTCAATTCACCCTTCTCATTGAGAGAAAATAACCGAATGGTTTCATCACGAGCGGCATAAATAATCACATCCTCAGACGAGTGTATCAATTGAATTTCCCTGGCAGCACAATCAAGTAGAGCTTTGTGCTTAGAAAGCCAGTCCATCCCGAGAATTAGATCAATATCCGAGTCACCAAGAACAATTGGAGAAGACAGAAATTCATAGTCGCCCATCTTGATTGTGGAATCCCGAACGAATGCTCGAGAAGTCAGTTGTCGAGCCAGAGAAACAATAGACAGAGGACTCGGCAATACTTCAGTAACCAGATCATGCATAGCCACAAAAGGTCTAGAAATGAAAGAATGCGATGCACCAGTATCAAAAAGAACTTTTGCAGGAATATCGTTAACAGGAAGATTACCCATTATCACATCAGTAGATTCCTCCGCTTGAGCTGCATTCATCATGTTCACCTTAGCAGACTTTGGATTATGCTTGACCACTGCATTGCTGGAAGATCTGACAGGAGGAGGAGGAGGAAGACGCCTCTGGTTGAAGCACTTGTTAGCATAGTGACCTTTCTGCTGACACTTGTTGCAAGTCACCTCTGAGAGTGGACGGTGATAAGGAGCATTGGGCTTTGGAGCTTGATTCTGAGACTTGTTCTGATAGCCAGAGTTGGAAGAGTTGGAAGAATTATGGCCACCTTTGTTCTTCTGCTGGTAAGGCTGACGAAACGGAGGAGGAGGCAACCAGAACTTCTGTTGCTTAGCTGTCACAAGTGAGGAAGAAGAAGACTGAACTGCGTCTCTGACTCTTTTCTTAGAAGCCTCACACTTGAGCTGAGCAGCCTCTTGCTTCAGTGCCATATTGTAGAATTGATCAAACTGAGTAGGCTCAACAAGAACGAGAGCTAACTGCAGATCCTCTTTAAGGCCACCTCTGAAGTGATAGATCATGCTCTTCTCATCAGGAACGTCTTGTTTAGCAAAGCGAGCAAGTTTCTGAAACTGAATGTTGTATTGATACACCGACATGTTGCCTTGCTTGAGATTGCGGAACTCCTCACGCTTGCTCTCAACAACACTTTGTGGAATGTGGTGCGCTTTGAAGTCCCGACAGAAGTCAGTCCAAGTGATCACACGACCTCCTCTGGAATCTTTGTATTGCTGAAACCAATCAGCAGCTTGGTCCTTGAGCTGGAAAGAAGCGAACTTGACATAGTCCTCAGGCCTGACATTGCTACATTCAAAATGCTTGTTGATGTCCACGAGCCAATCATCGGCATCCGTGGCCTCGGCACAGTAGCTGAAAGACTTGGGCTGATTTGCGAGAAACTGGTTGAGAGTGGCAAAGTGAAACTGATTGTTGCCTTGACCTTGATTGCCTTGATTGCCTTGCCCTTGAGTACGTTCTTGCAAGAGTTGCAGAATCATCTGAGCATTGGCGTTGGTGGCTGCCATGATTGCTTGCCATGCCTCCGGAGGTGGAGGTGGTGGCGGAGGGTTCGCTTGACTCCCTTCATTGCGATCCGGATTCTGACGCGTTGGCGGAGCCATCCTGAAGAGGGTGACATCCGTTAGCATCTTGATAGACAAATAGGCAAGTAGAATCAACGGATAGAAATTGCAACATATAGTCTTCACAATAAACATTCGAACGAAGATGAACGAATGAATTCCGTAGTCAATCATCACACTTCCATAAGTTGAGAAGCCACTTGAAAAAGATATGGAATGAACATCTGAATTCGAAGAAACTCGAATACCACAATACAAAATAAAACAAAGTATTGGCTTGCAGAATAAGCCGGAACAAACATATGATAGATATTTCGTCTGAAGTTTTCGTGGTGGGGCCCACACGGGCTCAATCGTACAGCACCATCATGTACAAGGCTGTGCACATGACATACGAAGCGTCCCCGAGTCGGCATAGCCATGGACTCTTTAAGACACAACGAGACCACTGTAAAATCAACCGTATACAGGCGGACCGCTAGACGTCGAACCCCAATCTCATATCATGCGTTTGTCGGAAAGATATCCTAAGGCTACTAGAATTCCCACTTATAAACTCCCGAAACTTTCTGGTTATGCAATCTGGTGTAGGGGATACAGGGGACACAAATATATATCACCCAAACTAGCAATCCCTAGATCCAGCTGTATCCATCCGTCAACACATAACCAAGAAACCTTCGGAAATCGTTTACCTCAACCTTCGAAAAACATCCGTTATACAAGTTATGGCAATACTCCCGAACTCCCGCCCCAGTACTGGGTGGCGTCGAGGTGATCTCACCAACAACTGCATAAAAGAGATTTCGATGTCCGCGAAAATCAGGTATACCAGAACTGCAACGATAAAATTGTGACGACAACACCTCGGAGCTCAACTCCCCGGGACACTGCCACAACCCCTAAATGTCAGGAGGCACCAAGAACAATGTTCTCGTCACAAATCCATCGGAACGATTCCAAGATACCCGCGTGATCCTAAATTTTTTTTAGTGAAATTTGAGGAGAGAGTAGTCAAAAATTCTACGTCAGGAGACCTCACCAGAGCGACGAAGGGACTGAGGAGTAAAAAGAATCCTACTCTCCGATATATATAATCCTAAGACTCAAAACATTTTTATTCTAGACTCAACAACGCCAGCGATTCGATCAAGCAGGGGGCTCCTAAGTGGGAGATATAGCCGCATCGTGGGTGTTACAGGAACGAACCGTTTGGTCCAAGACTACCATCCTATCAACCAAGCTACAATTCAGAACAAATATCCCCTTCCTTGGATCAATGATCTGTATAATCAACTGGCTGGCTCATCGATATTCTCTAAACTCGACTTGAGGCTGGGTTACCACCAGATCTGTGTTCGTGAAGAGGATATTCCAAAGACCGCCTTCGTCACCCGTTATGGTTCTTACGAGTACACCGTTATGTCTTTCGGCTTAACCAATGCTCCAGCTACATTCTCTCGTCTGATGAACTATATATTCATGGATTACCTCGACAAGTTCGTCGTAGTCTATCTAGATGATATAATAGTATATTCGAAGAATAAAGACGAACATGCGGAACATCTTCGTCTTGTTCTGGAAAAGCTTCGAGAGCATCAACTTTATGCCAAGTATTCCAAGTGCGAATTCTGGTTACCCAAAGTCACCTACCTTGGTCATGTCATCTCCAAAGATGGTATTGCCGTCAACCCAGAGCGAGTTCAGGCTATTCTTGACTGGACCCCTCCGAATACTGTCAAGCAAGTCAGAAGCTTTCTCGGACTAGCCAGCTATTGTCGCCGCTTTGTCGAGAACTTCTCCAAGATCGCCAAGCCATTGACCAATCTACTACACAAAGGCGTTAAGTTTGATTGGACTGAAAAGTGTTAGGAAAGTTTCCAGGCACTCAAGGACAAGCTGACATCTGCCCCAGTGTTTGCCCCCCTGATTCTCGCAAGGACTTCGTCATCTATTGCGACGCTTCACGTCAAGGATTAGGTTGTGTCCTAATGCAAGAGCGCAGAGTGATTGCTTATGCCTCCCGTCAAGTGCGTCCTCATGAAGGGAACTATCCAGTTCATGACCTCGAGCTTGCTGCGGTTATCTTTGCACTGAAGCTATGGCGACAGTACCTTCTCGGTAATAGTTGTGAGATCTTCACCGATCATCAGAGTCTGAAGTACCTGTTTACTCAACCAGATCTGAACCTCCGTCAGCAGCGATGGATGGAAGCTATTGCTGACTACAACTGCGGTATATCCTATACCCCTGGCAAGGCTAATGTAATGGCCGATGCCCTGAGCCGTAAGTCTTATTGCAACACTCACATGGTCTTCAAAGCTCAACCCCGCCTTTATGAAGAGCTATGCAAGCTGAACCTTCAACTAGTTCCATAGGGTTCTCTGAATAACCTTGTCCTGGAACCAACTCTTCTCAAAGCTATTAAGTCTGCACAAGCCAAAGATGCTCACGTTGATTTGATGAAAAAGGATCTTGCCTTAGATAAATTTAGAGATTTCTCACTTGATGAAGATGGAACCTTATACTTCAGAGATCGCATTGTAGTACCCCGGTTCGAGCTTATGATAGAGAAGGTGATGAAAGAAGCGCATGACACCCCTCTCTCTATTCATCCGGGAAGTACCAAGATGTATATAGACATCCGTCAGAAGTACTGGTGGTCTAATATGAAGCAAGACATTGCTCGATATATTGAAGAATGTGACGTTTGTCGTCGCATCAAAGCAGAACATCAGAAACCAGCTGGACTTCTACAACCGCTTTCGATTCCTGAATGGAAGTGGGATAAGATCCAAATGGACTTCATCACTGGCCTTCCCAAGTCTCAGAAAGGTAACTATGCTATCTTTGTCGTCATCGACCAATTCTCGAAGGTTGCTCACTTTCTGCCAGTCAAGGAGACTATCACTGCTAGTCAATTAGCAAACTTGTATATCTCCATAATTGTGTCACTCCACAGCATTCCGAAGGAGATCAGTTCAGACCGCGGAAGTATTTTCACTTCGAAGTTTTGGGATAGTTTCCAAGAGGCAATGGGAACTCATATTACCTGGAGCACTGCTTATCATCCCCAATCCCAAGGCCAAGTCGAGCGAGTCAACCAAATTCTTGAAGACATGCTTCGGGCTTGCGTTATTTCTTTCGGCAAGAAGTGGGAAGAATCTCTCCCTTATGCGGAGTTCTCTTATAACAACAGCTATCAAGCCAGCTTGAAGATGGCACCCTTTGAAGTGCTTTATGGACGTAAGTGCCGAGCCCCTCCGAATTGGTCAGAAACTGGGGAACGGACGCTCATTGGTCCAGACATTATTCAAAAAGCTGAAGAGCAGGTTCGCATTGTCCGGGATAATCTCAAGGCGGCCCAGTCCCGCTAGAAGAGCAACTATGACTAGAAACACTGGGGTTCCACTTATCAACCTGGTGAACAAGCTTATTTGCGTGTCACTCCTTTGAGAGGCACTCATCGGTTCGGAGTCAAGGGCAAGCTAGCTCCGCGCTACATTGGTCCTTTCCGCATTCTCTCCCGTCGTGGGCTGGTGGCTTATCAATTGGAGTTGCCACCTCAGTTCTCTCACGTCCATGACGTCTTCCATGTGTCGCAGCTTCGTCGTTGCTTCAAGGACCCGGAACGTGAAGTGGATCCGGAATTGATTGAAGTGCAAGATGATCTCACATACAAAGAGCATCCAATTCGCATTCTTGAAGAAGCTGAACGTCGAACCCGCCAGAAGGTTACCAAGTTCCTCAAGGTGCAATGGCCGAATCATACTAAAGATGAAGCCACTTGGGAACGCGAAGATAACCTCCGGGCTGAATACCCCGACCTGTTCCCTTCTACCTCTTAATTCTCGGGACGAGAATCTCTTTTAGAGGAGGAGAGTTGTAACACCCCGGTGTAATGATGCTACAGTAACCCCTGGGGTTAAGTTAATCATTTTTCTAAACAAGTGTTTGATCATCATTGTCTCCTCTCTCTTTCAAATTCCAGTTGAATTCAATTTCAAATTATGAGTGAAATTCAAAATGCTCAAACATGAAAACTAAAATGTTCATCATGTGCCAAATAATCAACAACTAATATTGGTGGTGAACCAACATTTTTGCAAAGGGTTTGAGTGGCCTAAACTACTTAAAGCAGTGACCTAAGCAATAAATTAAATGCCTTTTTAATTTATAAAATTGGCAAACTATTTCAAAAGTCTCACAATATTTTTGTGGCAGTGCACTTTAACTCTTGAAATTGTTTTGGCCAGTGGCATAATTTTGCAAGTCATTAGTGGCTAAAAGAAAATGCAAAAGCTACAAAAAATAGAAAAAGGGAACCCCCCTGCCCCTGGGCCTAAGGCCACAGAGACAGGCCCAGCTCGCCAGGCCCAGTACCCCTCCCCGGTCGCTCTCCTTTCCCTTCTGTTCCCCCGGTGCGCGCCGCTACAGGGGCTCGTCGCCGTCCGACCACCTCGCCGTCCCCGCCGAACGGGATAAGGCCTCCACCGCCCCGACGCCTTGGCCCCCTCGCCTCCCACTCGTCTGCCACCCCACTCACCTCGCCCCTCGCTCTCCAGATCCCCTTCTCTCTCTCCCTCTGCTTCGTTTTGGAGAGGAGGCCGATGCGGTCGCCGCCGTGCCTCGCCCGTCCTCGCGGCTACCGACCTCGCTGCGCCTCGCCAACCTGTCGGGGAGTTCTGCCATCGTCCTCTCCATCGACCGGTGGCCTTAGCTAGAGTTGGGGAGCACCGAAGCGCCGGATCCCTTTTCGTCCACGTCTCCGTTCGTCGCCGCCCTTCTTCATCTCCGGCGCCGTCTCTGCTGCTACTAAACCTCCGAGGGCCACCGTGCGTGCCGCAAGGTGAGCCCCTATTCCTCTCCAATCTCTTTGTTCCCTCTCGCGCGCCCTCTAGCCTCGTCTCCAACCGCGGCCGAACGCCGGCGTCCGCCCCGCCTCTCGCCGTCGTCGTTCCAGCCTGTTACGGGCCGCGCCGCCACCGTAGATGGATGCGGCGTCGAAGGCCCGTTCGAACGCGACCAGCCGTGACCAATTTGGCACCCCGTAGGCTTTCCCAACGTGCTCCTAAACGCCGCTGTCGCCTCTGCTCGCCGCCGGCGATGCTCCGGTCGTCCCCGACGCCGGTCATCCTCACCATCGTGTGCGCGGCGCCGGGCCACGCCCTTAGGTCCAAGCCGCAGGTCCTGAGGCCAACTCCGGCGAGGCGCCGCCGTTGCCTTGGTCACTGGAGCTCTCTCTCCGGCGCCGGCGCTGACATGGCACCGGCGGGGCCCGCCTCTGGGTCGCTGCCCGTGGGCCCCCCTGGACCCAGCTGACGACGTTGACCGTGGTCAACTATGCTGACTGGGCACTCAGTGCCACTGACACACGCCCCCGCCTAATTAACCTAATTAAATATTTTCCTAGATAAAAATAATTAGCTAAACTAATTAGTCACTGACATGTGGGGCCCAACTGCTAATTAACCCCCATGTTCAATTAAAATAACCCACTGTTAGCCCTTTGTCTATGACATGTGGGACCCACTGGTCAGTTTGACCAGTCAGCGGGTCTATTGACCTGCTGATGTCATGCTGACACTCTGCTGACGTCATAATTCCTTTTTTGTTAATTTAAATAATTCCAGAAAATGGTTTAATCTTTGAAAATTCATAGAAAATAAACCGTAGCTCGGATGAAAAAGTTTTCTATATGAAAGTTGATCAGAAAAATGAGCCGAACCCGAATACGCTACCCACATACCTGTCAGATGCCTCTAACTTCTGAACATGGAACATTCCCCCTCCGGTCATCTGTGTGACACAGGTCCGGAACCGGGAATACTTTCCCGGTTGAATTCCTCCTTCACCTTTATCGTGTAGCCATACGTTAGATCACACCCGGCACAACATATTGCCACGTCATGCATTGTGATGCTATGTTTGCTTTATATTTACTGTTTCTCCCCCTCTTCTGTCCGGTAGACCTCGAGACCGATGCCGCCCCTATGATCAACAACGTCGACGACGACCCCTCCTTGCCAGAGCAACCAGGCAAGCCCCCCTTTTGATCATCCCGATATCGCCCATTCCATTCTCTCATGCTTGCATTAGATTTTGCTACTGTTATTGTTTGCTCCTATTCTGATGCATAGCTTGCTTTTGGTAACCTGCTCATTGTACCTTACCTGCTTATCCTAAACTACTTAGTATAGGTTGGTTAGTGATCCATCAGTGACCCCCAACTTGTCCTTGTTGCCCCTGCTTCTTCATCGAAGACCCGATCAACGGGATCGAAGACCAGGCCCCGACACCGCACATCACTTTTCCCTTAGTTGCTCGACACTACTGGGTTACTATCGAGTGCCGGGTGTGAGACCTCATTAGCACTTCTGATGTTACCCTATAGTGTAGCTATTCGGTCGTGGTCATCGTGGGTGATTCCGCCTTAACCACTTCTGATACGACTCTGTCGTGCAACCCCTCAAGTGTGAACTTCGAGGGTGGTTCCTCATACGTTCACCTTGATGATTACATCGAGTGGAATTCGTCAAGGGTGATTCCTCAGGTTTTCCCCTTGGTGTTAGACACACGGTTACTATGGTTACTATGACTTTACACTGAACCCTGTTACTAAAGACGGGTCGGCCCTGAGGGGTACCCATGCGAGCATATTTGCGAGTGATAAGGAGTCGGGTTGACCTGGAGGGTGCCCGCGAGATAATTACGAGGCGTGGCCGGGCATTCCTAGCCCTTGCCGCAAGTCCTTGAGACGGGGCAACGGGGTCACATATTTCGTGAGTCTCTGCTTGTTACCGCGCGTTCCTAATCAACTACGATTTGGATATTTGATCCAAGGGGCCTCTGGCCTGATAGCACTAACCATCACGTGAGTATAGTATGGGCGTTCTGCGTCGTATGCATCAGCCGAAGCTTAATAGACGTCAGCAACTGAGTGGCGCGCGCCGGGTTGGACTGCGTAAGCACCTGCCTTTTTGAAGGAGGTAGCTAGGTCTGCTCACCGGCCGCGTTCGCAATGTGCAGGAGTTCCCGGGGCGATGGCCCATGACCCCTGGGGGCATAGGTTTAGTCCGGCGTGCTGACCTCTCTATTAAGCCTAGGTCGGGTTGCGGCATATTGTTTGGCCGAGGCCGGGCATGACCCAGGAAACTGTGTCCAGTCGGAGTTAATCGAGCATGGTGGGTAAGTTGGTGCACCCCTGCAGGGAAGAAAACATCTATCGATAGCCTGTCCTACGGTAACGGACAGTTGGAGTTGTATCCTGATCGATACAACTAGTACTGGATACTTGAGATGAGACATGGATATGAGGTGATAACTGGATAGTATGGCTCTGGGATTGCTTTCTCGCAGGGAGTCGAGAAAGGATCTCTGGCCGAGGTTGATAACCCTACTACTACTTTAGTTATGCTACTCTACTCCCTCCTGTTGCTGCAAGATGGTGGTTTCCAGAAGGTGCTAGTCTTCGATAGGACTAGGCCTTCCCTCTATTCTGGCATTTCTGCAGCCCAGTCCACATATACAGCCTTCCTTTGATAATGTGGCATATGTAGTGTAGATCCTTGCTTGCGAGTACTTTGGATGAGTACTCACGGTTGCTTTGCTCCCCCCTTTTCCCCCTTTTCCATTCTTCTCGGATGTTGCAACCAGATGGTGGAGCCCAGGATCCAGACGCCACCTTCGACGACAAGTGCTACTACACTGAGGGTGCCTACCACTGCGTGGAGGCCGCCGACGACCAGGAGTAGTTAGGAGGCTCCCAGGCAGGAGGCCTTGCCTTTTCGATCGATGTTGCTTTTGTGCTAGCCTTCTTAAGGCAAACTTGTCTAACTCATGTCTGTACTCAGATAATGTTGCTTCCGCTGACTCTTGTGTATTCGAGCTTATGTATTCAAGCCCTCGAGGCCCCTGGCTTGTAATATAAAGCTTGTATTATTTTAATGGTGTCTAGAGTTGTGTTGTGATATCTTCCCGTGAGTCCTTGATCTTGATCGTACACATTTGCGTGTATGATTAGTGTACTTTTGAATCGAGGGTATCACAATGATAAAGAAACTATGCGTAGTTTGGAATCTAGGGACTGCCAATCTTATAGTGCAAATCTTAGGAAGAGAGTTCCTCATTCAGAGATATCTCAATCTTTGTATCTTGAGGCTTTTGAGGAGTTTGATTGGATAACTAGAGGAATTTATGTAGGATTTAATAGGGATTGGTTGAATAAAACGATGAAGGAACCCGTTAGAAATGAGCTATGTATTTTATATGATGATATATACGGTGATGATCCCGATTATGGGTTTATGAATGTTAAGATTGCCAATCAAAGTCCCTTTCATGATCTAAGTTCATCCACTAGGAGGGAAATAAAGGAAAGAATAGGATTGCTAAGGCGAGTCTTGGAAGACTTGATGAGAAAAGAATTGCATACCGAAGATAGAACACTTAGATCTATTCGTGTTTTTATGCCTAGCTAAGGGCGTTAAACAATAACGCTTGTTGGGAGGCAACCCAATTTTATTTTTGTTTTTGGTTTTTAGGTTCTGTTTGGAATATATATTTCATCAAGCCTCTTGTTAGATGTGGTTCTGTGTTTTAATTAGTGTTTGTGCCAAGTAAGACCTTTGGAATAGCTTACGGTGATAGTTGATTTGATCTTGCTGAAAAACAGAAACTTTTGCGCTCACGAAAACAATTATCATTTTTAGCAAGAGCGCGATAAAATACTGATTAATTTGGCAGAAGATTAATAAACAAATTGCCCAGGACTTCCTAATTTCCCAGGGTTTTTGGAGTTACAGAAGTATTTGAAATATCCTGATTGCTACACGCTATTCTGTTTTTGTCAGATTCTGTTTTCCGCGTGTTGTTTGCTTATTTTGATGTATCTATGGCTAGTATCGGGGGGTATGAACCATGGAAAAGTTGGAATACAGTAGATATTACACCAATATAAATAAAGAATGAGTTAACAACAGTACCAAAAGTGGTGGTCTATTTTCTTATACTAACGGAGCTTACGAGATTTCCTGTTGAGTTTTGTGTTGTGAAGTTTTCAAGTTTTGGGTAAGGATTTGATGGACAATGGAATAAGGATTGGCAAGAGCCTAAGCTTGGGGATGCCCAAGGCACACCAAGGTAATATTCAAGGACAACCAAGAGCCTAATCTTGGGGATGCCCCGGAAGGCATCCCCTCTTTCGTCTTCGTCTATCGATAACTTTACTTGAGGCTATATTTTTAAGCACCACATGATATGTGTTTTGCTTGGTCTTTGATTTTTAGTTTGTCACAATCATCCTTGATGTACACACCTTTTGGGATAGATACACATGAATCATGATTTATTAGAATACTCTATGTGCTTCACTAATATCTTTTGAGCTAGGAAAAATTGCTCTAGTGCTTCACTTATATCTCTTTAGAGCACATCAGTGGTTTTATTTTATAGAAATTGATGAACTCTCGCCCTTCACTTATATTATTTTGAGAGTCTCCAAACAGCATTGTAATTTGCTTTGTTATAAA
The DNA here is from genome assembly GCF_018294505.1 of Triticum aestivum. NCBI lineage: Eukaryota > Viridiplantae > Streptophyta > Magnoliopsida > Poales > Poaceae > Triticum > Triticum aestivum. The sequence continues at coordinate 398,688,329 of NC_057814.1, read as the reverse complement.
ATTAGTCCTAATATAATAGACATCCAAGAGGGATATAATAAAAACTTCCATATAAAGTGCATTGAATACTATGAGAAGTTTGATTCCTTATGATTGTTTTGAGATATGAAGATGGTGATATTAAAGTCATGCTAGTAAGTAGTTGTGAATTTGAGAAATACTTGTGTTAAGGTTTGTGAGTCCCGTAGCATGCACGTATGGTGAACCGTTGTGTAACGAAGTTGGAGCATGAGATGTTTTTTTGATTGTCTTCCTTATGAGTGGCGGTCGGGGACGAGTGATGGTATTTTCGTACCATCTATCCCCCTAGGAGCATGCGCGTAGTACTTTGTTTCGATGACTAATAGATTTTTGCAATAAGTATGCGAGTTCTTTATGACTAATGTTGAGTCCATGGATTATACGCACTCTCACCTTTCCGCCATTGCTAGCCTCTCTTGTACCGCACAACTTTCGCCGGTACCATAAATCCACCACATATCCTTCCTCAAAACAGCCACCATACCTACCTATTATGGCATTTCCATAGCCATTCCGAGATATATTGCCATGCAACTTTTCCATCATTCTGTTTATTATGACACGCACCATCATTGTCATATTGCTTTGCATGATCATGTAGCTGACATCGTATTTGTGGCAAAGCCACCGTTCATCCTTTTTTATACATGTCGCTCTTGATTCATTGCACGTCCCGGTACACCGCCGGAGGCATTCATATAGAGTCATATTTTGTTCTAAGTATCGAGTTGTAATTTTGAGTTGTAAGTAAATAGAAGTGTGATGATCTTCATTATTAGAGCATTGTCCCATGTGAGGAAATTTAAAAAAAAAGAGAGAGAAAAGGCCAAAAAAAGAGAAGGCCCAGAAAAATGAGAGAAAAAGAGAGAAGGAACAATGTTACTGTCCTTTTTGCCACACTTGTGCTTCAAAGTAGCACCATGATCTTCATGATAGAGAGTCTCCTATATTGTCACTTTCATATACTAGTGGGAATTTCCATTAAAGATACACCTAGTTGATGTGAGACTATCTCCCTCTTTTTGTCTTCTCCACGACCACCGTCTATTCCACCTATAGTGCTATGTCCATGGCTCACACTCATGTATTGCGTGAAAGTTGAAAAAGTTTGAGAACATCAAAAGTATGAAACAATTGCTTGGCTTGTCATCGGGGTTGTGCATGATTTAAATGTTTTGTGTGATGAAGATGGAGCATAGCCAGACTATATGATTTTGTAGGGATAAGCTTTCTTTGGCCATGTTATTTTGAGAAGACATAATTATTTTGTTAGTATGCTTGAAGTATTATTGTTTTTATGTCAATATTAAACTTTTGTTTTGAATCTTACGGATCTGAACATTCATGCCACAATAAAGAAAATTACATGGATAAATATGTTTGGTAGCATTCCACATCAAAAAATTTGTTTTTATCATTTACCTACTCGAGGATGAGCAGGAATTAAGCTTGGGGATGCTTGATACGTCTCCAATGTATCTATGACTTTTTATTGTTCCATGCTATTATACTATCTATTTTGGATGTTTTATATGCATTAATATGCTATTTTATATGATTTTTGGGACTAACCTATTAACCTAGAGCCCAGTGTCAGTTCCTATTTTTTTCCTTGTTTTAGAGTTTCATAGAAAAGGAATACCAAACGGAATAAAAATTTTGTGATGATTTTTCTTGGACTAGAAGACACCCAGGAGACTTGGAGTGCAAGTCAGAAGAGCCACGAGGCGGCCACAAGGGTGGAGGGCGCTCCCAGGGGGTAGGGCGCGCCCTCGACCTTATGGGCCCCTCGGTGCCCCCCTGACCTAGATCTTCCTCCTATATATTCTCAAATATCCCAAAAACTTCTAGGGGAGCCATGAAACCACTTTTCCACCACCGCGACCTTCTGTACCCGTGAGATCCCATCTAGGGGCCTTTTCTGGCGTCCTACCGGAGGGGGATTCGATCACGGAGGGCTTCTACATCAACACCAAAGCTAGTAGCTAGATGGCTTCTTCTCTCTCTTTGATTCTCAATACAAAGTTCTCCTCGATGTTCTTGGAGATCTATTTGATGTAATACTCTTTTGCGGTATGTTTGTCGAGATACGTTGAATTGTGGATTTATGATCAACTTATCTATGAATATTATTTGAATCTTCTCCGAATTCTTATATGCATGATTTGATATCTTTGCAAGTCTCTTCGAACTATCGATTTGGTTTGGCCAACTAGATTGGTTTTTCTTGCAATGGGAGAAGTGCTTAGCTTTGGGTTCAATTTTGCAGTGCTCGATCCTAGTGACAGAAGGGGAATCGACACGTATTGTATTGTTGCCATCGAGGATAAAAAGATGGGGTTTTTATCATAATGCTTGAGTTAATTCGTCTACATCATGTCATCTTGCTTAAGGCGTCACTCCGTTCTTTATGAACTTAACACTCCAGATGCATGCTGGATAGCGGTCGATGAGTGGAGTAATAGTAGTAGATGCAGAATCATTTCGGTCTATTTGACACGGACGTGATGCCTATATTCATGATCATTGCCTTAGATATCGTCATAACTTTGCGCTTTTCTATCAATTGCTCGGCAGTAATTTGTTCACCACCGTAATAATTTCTGTCTTGAGAGAAGCCTCTAGTGAAACCTATGCCCCCCGGGTCTATTTTCCATCATATAAGTTTCCGATCTAAAATTTCAGTTTCCTATTTACTTTCTTTGCAATCTTTTACTTTCCGTTCCATAAACCAAAAATACCAAAAATATTACTTTACCTTTTATCCATCTATATCAGATCTCACGTTGCAAATAACCGTGAAGGGATTGACAACCCATTTATCACGTTGGGTGCAAGTTGGTGTTTGTTCGTGCAGGTATTCGGTGGCTTGCGCGTTGTCTCCCACTGGATTGATACCTTGGTTCTCAAAAGCTGAGGGAAAGACTTACTCTACTTTGCTGCATCACCCTTTCCTCTTCAAGGGAAAAACCAACGCAAGCTCAAGAGGTAGCAGTGGTGCACTTTTGAGAAGACGTCTTCTTCTCGCTTGTGCTTGGGTCAAACCCGAGCCCCTCTTTGGCAAACACCTCATTGTGTTGGCTCAATACCTCATTAAGGTTCTTTTGTCCTTGTGCACATGTCATGAGTCCTTTCTTGAGTTGAGCCTTGAGAAAACGATTCTCCTCAAGAATAGATGCTAGGTCACCACCAGAGTTAGCAGTACAAGCATCAACATTGATAATAGGAGAAGAGTAAGCCTTGGCTAGAGTTTCAAGATAAGTAAGCTTGAGCGTCTCAAAACTCTTTGTAAGAAGGGTGAGCTCTTCTTCCTTAGTCTTGAGGGACATGGATAGAAGCTCACAATCCTTAGAGAGAGAAGCATGAGACTTCACAAGCTTACTTTTATCATTCATCAACTCCTCGCAAGAGTCCTTAGCCTTTTTCAAGGAGGCAAGTTCTTTAGCATGAACATCAATGTTTGCACCAATTTTCAAGCATAGTTCATCATTTCGTGCTTCCTCATATTAGACTTTCCGCTCAAGGATTTCATATTTTTCCTTTTCCTCGGTGACGAGGGTTTCGAGTTCCTTAATGGTGATGGTGTGCTTACTGACCATCTCCATAAGCATACGAAACATAGTGAGCTTCTTTCCTTTCAGGGAGCACATGAACTTATTTAGTTTAGAAAGCATAGGATCATCTATATCATCATCATCATAAGTATCCTCCGCATCAAGATACTCATCACTAGGAGTAGAAGGAGTGAAAAGAGGAGGGTTTGATCGTGGGGTTACCTTGACCTTGTCAGGAGAGTTTTGGTCCTCTCCATCTTCTACCATGGCCTTTGCCCTTAGGCACTTGTGAGCGTTCCCCTTGTAGTCTTTCATGTAGTTGTAGGTGACAACATCACCACTCTTGTTGACTAGCCTCAAAGTGTTTTGAGAATCTTGAGCTACTCCGTCAACACCACTAACATCATCCGGATCGGATTCTTCATGAGCAACCATTGCTTTCCCATCTCTCTTCTTGAGCTTGGCGTTCAAAGGATTTGGCAACTTCTTCTTGGGAAGGTCTTGGGAAACCTTGGTTTATCTTCTCTCTTCTCATAAGGGCAATCGTTGGAGAAGTGGTTGGTTTCTTCATACTTGTAGCATTTACGCACCTTCTTCTTCTGGAATCTTCCCTTGAATTTTCCCACGCTAAACTTCTTGACAAAGAGGGCAATGTCTTCATAAGAAGGGCTCTCATCGGAGTCAATCTCATCACCATCTTCATCCTCATCATCTTCTTCTTATTCACTTTGATCTTCTTCATATGCATGCTTGGCCTTCAATGCAAGATTTATCTTTGATGTTGAGGTACCATGCATGGCAAGATGTTTTGTAGCATTTGCCTTCGACTCTTCAAATAGTTGGAAAGTGGATATGATGTCATCCGGAGTCATTTCCTTGAATCCATGGTGTTGTCTTATGTCGCACACCATTTGGTGATGATACGGAGCAAGAGCATGAAGCAACTTGTCCACGAGAAATCGCTTAGTCAAGTTGAATCCATCTTGTGTCTTGTCACAATCACAAGACTCGATGTCGGCGGTGAGAGTCATGAGACGCTCAAGGAGCTGCTTGGGGGATTCACCTTTCTCCATACAAAAGTTTTGCAATTGACCCTTGGCAATTTCATATTGAGCAAGCCGGAGAGTGGAGGTACCGGTCTTGGTCCTCACAATGCTATCCCACAATTCCTTGGCACTTGTGATCTGTATGTATGGTCTCCTTTGCTTGTCAGTCATACCTCTCCTTATGCACATGGTTGCTGTGTCATTGAGACTCTTGTCATATATTTCTCTTGGTGTAAGATTCTTCGGGTCAACAACTTTATAGCCATACTCCAAGATATCCAACATCTCATCATTTCCATATCGAAGATGATCCTGCATAGCAACTCCCCACAAAGCAAAATTGGTAGTGTCATCAAGTAAAGGAGGTTTGCCTTGAGGGTTATACTTTGGTTTCTCTATATGAGGTCTTGCATAAAGCCAAGGAACACTGGAGTGATCATTACTAGGAGGTTGTTGGCCAAGTGAAGGAGTAGGCACAATTGGCCTCGAGGCCGCACCACCCGAAAGTAGTGCAAGCATCGTGGTTAATGTGGCTAATCTCGTTTGGACCAAGGCCTCAGGAGAAGCATCATTTTCCTCCTTTTTCTTAGCAAGGGCCCGTTCCAAATCCTCAGAAGTAAAGGACTTGACTTCCCTAGAAGCCTCGACCTTATCCTTCGGATCTGCAACAAGGGGAGTCCCATCGGGGTTCATCTCGCTCTAGGACAGTTAAGCCACAAGAATAGAGCACAAGGCTCTGATACCAATTGAAAGGATCGAGATGGACCTAGAGGGGAGTGAATAGGTACAATTACAAATTTTAATTGTTACTTAGCAATTTTAGGCAAATAACGTGGAATATGAAAGTGAGCCTAACAATTGCAAGTGTGATGCTAAGAGCTAAGCAAGGTAAACAAGTAACACAAGTAAGTGAGTAAGAAAGCACAAATATGATATAAGTAAAGACTAAGAGACAAGTAACCACAAGTAGGAAGTTAGGGTTAGGAATAACATCACTCCGAGAGAAGAGGATGTATGTGGATGTTCACTTCCTTGGAGGGAAGCTACGTCACTGTTAGAGAGGTGGATGTTACCACGAAGGCACACCAATGCCACGAAGGCTCACCCTATTCTCCCTTTGAGGCAACACCACGAAGGTGTTTCTCAACCACTAGTGGTAGGCCTTGGGGTGGTCTCCAAACCCTCACAAACTTTCCGGGGGTAATCACAATGGTCGATTCCTCTCCGAATGACTCCTACCGCCTAGGAGTCTCCAACCTCCAAGAGTAACAAGAACGACAGGGAAAAGCTCAAGACTTGCTCAAATCACGAATTCCTTTGGTGCAAAGAAGGGGAAGGAGTGGATCCGGCGAGACTTGAAGACCCGGACATCCAGCAAGATGGTCGGACATCCGGCGAGTTCACATAATAGATCTGCTCACTGGATAGCACAAGACAGACATCTAGCTTGGGCAGCCCAGATATCTGGGGAGCAAGGAGAGCCCGGACATCCGGAAATAAAAACCAGCACAGATGCTCTCTGGACAACAGGGTCCCGGATATCCGGCGTGCGGGCCAGATATTCGGCAAGCGGCCCGGACATCCGGAAGGCGGCCCGGACATCCGGCTTGGCCAAAGACAGAACTTTAAGCACAAGAATATTTGAGAGACCCTAAGATTTGAAGTTAGGAATTTAGTGGCATGAGCAAGTCCTTCACTAACCCTACCGATCCCCTCTTAATAGTACAGGATCCTATACTCAAGAAATCAAATATGCAATCTTTTTGATACTTCTTCCTTGAGTAAAATCAACTCCTTATGTTCATGATCCACACAGCTTTGATGATCCGGGGACTAACACCTGAGATTCACTTGAGAACATAGTTAGTCCCCTACATGTATATTGTCATCAACATCAATACTTGATGTAAGGGCATGATTGCACTTTTAGCTAGAATGAAACATGATCCTAAGTTTGCTACTTCACCTATCTTTGTTGATGATAAGGCTTATGAATTCTTTGTCGACCCAGAGTTAATTACTTTGGTTGAATATGATCCTTTCCATGGTTATGAAACTGAAACTATTGTGGCACATCTCACTAAGTTGAATGACATAGCTACCCTCTTTGCTCATGATGAGAAGATTCGTTACTATTATATTCTCAAATTATTTCCGTTCTCATTAAAGGGTGATGCTAAAGCTTGGTACAATACTCTTGCTCCTGGTTGTGTGTGTAGTCCCTAGGACATGATTTATTACTTCTCTGAAAAATATTTTTCTGCTCATAAGAAACAAGCCGCCTTACAGGATATATTTAACTTTGTGCAAATTGAAGAAGAGAATCTCCCACGAGCTTGGGGGAGGCTTCTCCAATTTCTTAATGCTTTGCCTGAGCATCCTCTTAAGAAAAATGAAATACTTGATATCTTCTATAATGGACTAACCGATGCTTCTAGGGATTTCCTAGATAGCTGTGCTGGTTGTGTTTTCAGGGAACGAACTATTGGGCAAGCTGAAGAATTATTTAATAACATATTGAAAAATTATGATGATTGGACTCTTCCAGAACCACCGCTTAAACCCACTCCGAAGAAGAGGGGTATCTTATATCTCAGTCCTGAAGATATGCAAGAGGCAAAGAAATCTATAAAGGAAAAATGTATTAAAGCTGAGGATGTCAAAAATTTACCTCCTATTGAAGAAATACATGGGCTTGTTACACCACCACCACCTAAGGTGGTAGAGGTAAATTCTCTAATGAAATTCAATGATAATGATAATCCTCACAATATGCACCCTAGCCAATGCCATTATGAGTTTGAAAATTACATCAGAAAGCAAGATCACTTCAATGCAAATGTTATGAAACAACTGAAATACAATTGTGATATGATTGCTCGCTTGAGTGACTTGTTATTTAAAATCTCAAATGATGTTAGAGGTGTGGGGAAGCATGCATCTATGGTTCAAACTCAGTTAGAACAAGTTGCTAAATCTCAAAGAGAGTTGTTAGATGAAATGAATAATAATATCAATGATCATGCTGTTAGAGTAATGACTAGAGGAGGTAGAATGACTCAGGAACCACTTTATCCAGAGGGACACCCAAAAAGAATTGAACAAGACTCCCAAAGAGTTAACACTGATACACATAGTCCTTCTACAAAGAAAAAGAAGAAGAAAAATGATAGGACTTTGCATGCTTCTAGTGAACCTGAAGTAGAAAAACCTCCTGATAATGATAATGAAGTTTCTATCTCTGATGCTGAAACTCAATCTGGTAATGAACACTCACCTTCTGATAATGAAAAGGATAATGATGAGGTTTGGGAAGATACTCAAACAAATAATAAAGAACCAGACAATGATGTTGAGATAGAACCAACAGTTGATCTTGATAACCCACAACCCAAGAAAAAAGATATGATAAGAGAGACTTTGTTGCTAGAAAACATGGTAAGGAAAGAGAACCATGGGTTCAAAACCCTATGCCCTTTCCACCTAAGTCAACTAAAAAGAAAGATGATGAAGAATTTGAACGCTTTGCTGAAATGATTAGGCCAGTCTTTTTTGCGTACTCGCTTGACTGATATCTTAAAAATGTCTCCTTATGCAAAGTACATGAAAGACATCATCACCAATAAGAGAAAAATACCGGAAGCTGAAATCTCCACCATTATTGCTAATTATACTTTTAAGGATGGAGTACCTAAAAAACTTGGAGATCCGGGAATACCAACTATACCTTGCTCCATCAAAAGAAATTATGTGAAAACTGCTTTATGTGATTTGGGAGCTGGTGTTAGTGTTATGTCTTTCTCTTTATATAAAAGACTTGATTTGAATAAACTCACACCTACTGAAATATCTTTGCAAATGGCTGACAAATCAACTACCATACCTATCAGTATTTGTGAGAATGTTCCCGTTGTTGTTGCTAATGTTACCATTTTGACTGACTTTGTTATACTTGAGATGCCCGAGGACAATAACATGTCGATTATCCTTGGTAGACCCTTCTTGAATACTGCAGGGGCTGTTATTGATTGCAATAAAAGCAAGGTCACTTTTCATATCAATGGTAATGAGCATACGGTGCACTTTCCGAAGAAACAATTCCAAGTGAATGGTATTAATGTTATTGAAAAATCTCCGACAATCACTATTGGAAGTTTTCAACTACCCCTACCTACTGTTAAAAAGAAATATGAAATGCTTATTGTTGGGGACATTCATATCCCCGTTGAGGTAACTTAGTGATTTACGAAAGTTCTTCAGTTTCATGCTAATCGAAAGTGGTTGTTAATAAGACTTGATCAACCTTATTAATGGATCATTTTTGAGAGGTATGAAGTTGATGAATTTAGTGAGCACTACCTTCAGTCTCTACCTTTTGTTTTCTGTTTTTACTAGTTAAATAAAATAAATTGTCATGTTTTGTCTGTTCTTATGAACTTCCCGTGCAATAAAAAATGACCCAAAAAATTCTCAGAATGCTCTGAAAATTTAATATGGTTTTTTCTGAATATTTAAGAATTTTTTGTGCAAATAACATCAGAGGGAGGTGCACCAAGTGGGCACAACCCACCTTGGCGTGCTAGGACCCCCAGGCGCGCCCTGGTGGGTTGTGGTCCCCCTCACTTATCTCTTCATCCCACATCACCACCTACCTCCAGAAGAAAATCACCATTGCTCTCTCTCTCTCTCGTGTTCTTGCTCTCAAACCCACGGATTTCGATCTCTTTGCTCAAAGCTCCGTTTCCGAAACTGTTTCGGAGGATTGTTGCTTGGTATGTGACTCCTCCATTGGTCCAATTAGTTTTTGCTTTAGTGGTTTATATTTTGAATAATTAGTTACTCTTGGTGCTGCTGTAGATGAGCTTGCATGTTGAATTCTTAGAGTTCTAAGTAGTTTGAATGCTTGCTATGGCCTCTATGCTTCCCTATGAGTAGTTGCTATCAATCTTGTGAATTTTTGTTCAGAAAAAATTTGTGGGCTAAATTTTTCAGAATTTTGTTCATAGGAAAAATATAGTATCTTTAGGAAGTTTGCTTCCAAGAAGAAAACCAAGGGAGTTATTGGGGAGTCATCTGACAGTGATATCCATACCCGGAGAATGGCGGAGGTACGGCCGTGCGAATGGCCGCATAACCTGTTCATGGAAGGGGCCGGAATCCTTCAGGAGTTTGCACAATATGCTGCTAATGCCGGCCTCACTAACTTCATCGCAGCTGAATGTGAACAGTATCATCTCCTCACAAATTCCTTTGTGCAAAGTTTTAATTTCTTGAGTAGGAATAATCCCCGTGAGGTGCAGTTTAACTTATATGTTGAACCCCATCAGATACCGCTTACCGAATTTTGTGACATATGCTTGCTTCCTTCTGATGGTGTAGCAACCCGACCTCAGACGGTCAAATCTCTGTGCATAAGTGATACGTCTCCATCGTATCTATAATTTTTGATTGTTCCATGCCAATATTATGCAACTATCATATACTGTTGGCAAATTTTTATACTATTTTTGGACTAACATATTGATCCAGTGCCCAGTGTCAGTTCCTGTTTGTTGCATGTTTTTTGTTTCGCAGAAAATCCATATCAAACGGATTCCAAACGGGATAAAAATTGACGGAGATTGTTTTGGAATATATGTGAATTTTGGGAAGTGGAATCATCGCGAGACGATGCCCGAGGGGGCCACGAGGCAGGGCAACGCGCCCCTGACCCTCATGGACACTCCGTAAGGCGGTTGTTGCCCTTCTTTCACCGCAAGAAAGCTAATATCCCGATAAAAATCATGTTCAAATTTCAATCCAATCGGAGTTACGGATCTCTGGGGATATAAGAAACGGTGAAAGGCCAGATCTGGGAATGCAGAAATAGAGAGATACAGAGAGACAGATCCAATCTCGGAGGGGCTCTCGCCCCTCCCATGCCATGGAAGCCAAGGACCAGAGGGGAAACCCTTCTCCCATCTAGGTAGAAGGTCAAGGAAGAATAAGAAGAAGGGGGGCTCTCTCCCCCTCTCTCCCGGTGGCGCCGGAACGCCGCCGGGGCCATCATCGCGACAACAATCTACACCAACAACTTCACCGCCGTCATCACCAACTCTTCCCCCCCCTATGCAACGGTGTAACCCCTCTTTTACCCTCTGTAATCTCTACTTAAACATGGTGCTCAACACTATATATTATTTCCCAATGATGTATGGCTATCCTATGATGTTTGAGTAGATCCGTTTTGTCCTATGGGTTAATGGATGATCGTGATTGGTTTGAGTTGCATGTTTTATTATTGGTGCTGTCCTATGGTGCTCTCCATGTCGCGCAAGCGTGAGGGATCCCCGTTGTAGGGTTTTCAATATGTTCATGGTTTGCTTATTGTTTGCGTTGTGTGAGTGACTGAAACACAAACACGGATAAGTGGGTCATGGCGTATGGGAATAAAGAGGACTTGATACTTTAGTGCTATGGTTGGGTTTTACCTTAATGATCTTTAGTAGTTGCAGATGCTTGCTAGAGTTCCAATCATAAGTGCATATGATCCAAGAAGATAAAGTATGTTAGCTTATGCCTCTCCCTCAAATAAAATTGCAATAGTGATTATCGGTCTAGTTATCGATTGCCTAGGGAAAAATAACTTTCTCGTGACAAAAATCTCTCTACTAAAACTAACTTAGTTGTGTATTTATCTAAACAGCCCCTAGATTTTATTTACGTGCTCTTTATTATCTTGCAAACCTATCCAACAACACCTACAAAGTACTTCTAGTTTCATACTTGTTCTAGGTAAAGCGAACGTTAAGCGTGCGTAGAGTTGTATCGGTGGTTGATAGAACTTGAGGGAATATTTGTTCTACCTTTAGCTCCTCGTTGGGTTCGACACTCTTACTTATCGAAAGAGGCTACAATTTATCCCCTATACTTGTGGATTATCAAGACCTTTTCCTGGTGCCGTTGCCGGGGAGTTATAGCGTGGGGTGAATATTCTCGTGTGTGCTTGTTTGCTTTATCACTAAGTAATTTTTATTTGCTGTTCTAAGTTGTTCTCTATCTTTAGTTATGGATATGGAACACGAAATACCAAAAAATTTAGGTTTAATTGCTACTCATGGAGATGGGGAACCTCCTAAAACCCTCGATGCTTATTATGTGAAAGATATTATGTACTACTTTGATAATCCTGAGAAAACCCCATTCAATTATGTTATGGGAGACACGTTGGATCAATGTGAATACTTTAGGGATTATCGCTTGACTCAAAAAGGGAAACTATTATGGGATCAAATTTATATGTTGTATTGGTATGCTAGGCAACTATGCTTGAGATATGATTATACTTGTTGCTCTAGGATGAAGGCTCCACACCTTCCCTTTTCATGCAAATTTAATGATGATAAAACCTTGGCTTCTTATGCTAATGGTATATATGATTACTATGATGTGGAACGAATAGAAGAATTCGTTGCTTTTATGGGTGCTTATGAAATTGAATCTTTGTTTAAAGAGTGTGAAAATCTTGATGATGCTGTTTACAGACCTGAAAATTTTGCTATACTTAATATTGCTATGAGAATTATGAATTCAATTCCGATATTGATGATTTTATTGAGAAAGTCTCTACTGTGCAAGAAGAGACTAATATTTTGCAGGAGTCTATGGAAGAAGGAATTGATGAAACTGTGAGCTCATTGGATGAAAAAGATGAGGAGGAGAGCGAATAACAAAAGGAGGAAGAGCGGATTGATCACCCGTTCCCACCATCTAGTGGGAGTAACTCTTTATCCCATATATTGTTTAATTTCCCTTCGTGCTTACCGAAGGATGATTGCTATGATGATTGTTATGATCCCATTGATTCTTTTGAAATATCCCTTTTTGATGATGCTTGCTATGCTTGTGGCCAAGATGCCAATATGAATCATGCTTATGGAGATGAACTTGCTATAATTCCTTATGTTAAACATGAAATTGTTTCTACTGCACTCACACATGATAGTCCTATTATCTTTTTGAATTCTCCCGACTACACTATATCGGAGAAGTTTGCACTTATTAAGGATTATATTGATGGGTTGCCTTTTACCGTTGCACATGATGATTTTGATGAATATAATATGCATGTGCTTGCTGCTCCTACTTGCAATTATTATGAGAGAGGAACTACATCTCTGCCTCTCTATGTTTCCAACACGATAAAATTAGAAGAAACTGTTTATACTATGCATTGGCCTTTACTATGTGTGCATGAATTGTTCCTTTATGACATGCCGATGCATAGGAAGGGAGTTAGACTTCGTCATTGCTTGATATATGTTGCTTTGTGCTCACTACTAAATTATAAATCATTGTTTATTCAAATTGGCTTTGATATACCTTGGGATCCGGGTGGATCCATTACTTGAGCACTATATGCCTAGCTTAATGGCTTTAAAGAAAGTGTTGCCAGGGAGACAACCCGGAAGTTTTAGAGAGTCATTTATTTCTGTTGAGTGCTTTTATAAAGTTGAAAAACAAAAAAATAAAGAGGGGAACCTAAAACTTTTTCAAAAAGAAAAGCGAAAGTGAGAAAGACGAGCATTGTCAAAGTGGGAGCTAGCCTTGAACTTTGTTCATGCTCACGGAAACTTTGTGAATCTTGATTACAGAAACTTTTCAACAAAAATAATTATCCCCTTGTACAATTCCATTGTATAATACAAATAATGTGCCAAGGTTTGCCTTTAGGATGTTTACAATGCTTGTTGGTTTGTGCGGTGCAGGACAGAAACATTGGCTGCAGTGCGCGATTTTACGTTTTTTACTAGAACGTCAAAAGGTTCTAAAACTTTTTGCACTGTCTTTATATACAATTTTTTTTCCTAATTTTGGAAGAATATTTGGAGTACCATAAGTATGGTGAATGTTCAGATTACTACATACTGTCCTGTTTAAGACAGATTCTGTTTTTGATGCATAGTTTGCTTGTTTTGATGAAACTGTCGATTCCTATTAGTGGATTAAGCCATGGAAAAGTTATATTACAGTAGCTACAATGAAAAAACAAAATATGAATTGGTTTGCAACATTACTTAGAGTAGTGATTTGCTTTATTATACTAACGGATCCTACCGAGTTTTCTGTTGAGTTTTGTGTGGATGAAGTGTTCGAAGATCGAGGAGGTCTCGATGTGAGGAGAAGGAGGAGAGGCAAGAGCTCAAGCTTGGGGATTCCCAAGGCACCCCAAGTAAAATTAAAGGAGACTTAAGCGTCTAAGCTTGGGGATGCCCCGGAAGGCATCCCATCTTTCTTCAACAAGTATCAGTATGTTTTCGAATTCGTTTCATTCATGTGATATGTGGAAATCTTGGAGCATCTTTTGCATTTAGTTTTCACTTTTCTTTTATGCACCATGCTGGTATGAGATAGTCCATGGTTGATTTATAGAATGCTCTTTGCACTTCACTTATATCTTTTGAGTATGGCTTTATAGAATGCTTCATGTGCTTCACTTATATCATTTGAAGTATGGATTGCCTGTTTCTCTTCACATAGAAAAATGCCATTTGTAGAATGCTCTTTTGCTTCACTTATATTTGTTAGAGCGTGGGCATATCTTTTGTAGAAAGAATTAAACTCTCTTGCTTCACTTATATCTATTTAGAGAGTTGTCAGGAATTGGTCATTCACATGGTTAGTCATAAAATCCTACATAAAACTTGTAGATCACTGAATATGATATGTTTGATTCCTTGCAATAGTTTTGCGATATAAAGATGGTGATATTAGAGTCATGCTAGTGGGTAGTTGTGGGTTGTAGAAATACTTGTGTTGAAGTTTGTGATTCCCGTAGCATGCACGTATGGTGAACCGTTATGTAACGAAGTCGGAGCATGATTTATTTATTGATTGTCTTCCTTATGAGTGGCGGTCGGGGACGAGCGATGGTCTTTTCCTACCAATCTATCCCCCTAGGAGCATGCGCGTAGTACTTTGTTTCGATAGCTAATAGACTTTTGCAATAAGTATTTGAGTTCTTTATGACTAATGTTGAGTCCACGGATTATACGCACTCTCACCCTTCCATCATTGCTAGCCTCTTCGGTACCGTGCATTGCCCTCTCTCACCTCGAGTTTTGGTGAAAACTTTGCCAGTGCATCCAAATCCCGTGATATGATACGCTCTGTCACACATAAGCCTCCCTATATCTTCCTCAAAACAGCTACCCTACCTACCTATCATGGCATTTCCATAGCCATTCCGAGATAATATTGCCATGCAACTTCCATCATAATCATATACATGACTTGAGCATTTATTGTCATATTGCTTTGCATGATCGTAAGATAGCTAGCATGATGTTTTCATGGCTTGTCTGTTTTTTTATGTCATTGCTTCGCTAGATCATTGCACATCCTGGTACACCACCGGAGGCATTCATATAGAGTCATATCTTTGTTCTTGTATCGAGTTGTAATATTGAGTTGTAAGTAAATAAAAGTGTGATGATCATCATTATTAGAACATTGTCCCATGTGAGGAAAGGATGATGGAGACTATGATTCCCCCACAAGTCGAGATGAGACTCCGGACTTTAAAAAAAGAGAGGCCAAAGAAGCCCAAATAAAAAAGAGAGGCCAAAGAAGCCCACCAAAACAAAAAAACAAAATAACAAAATAAATGAGAGAAAAAGAGAGAAGGGGCAATGTTACTATCCTTTTACCACACTTGTGCTTCAGAGTAGCACCATGTTCTTCATATAGAGAGTCTCTTGAGTTATCACTTTCATATACTAGTGGGAATTTTCATTATAGAACTAGGCTTGTATATTCCGATGATGGGCTTCCTCAAATGCCCGAGGTCTTCATGAGCAAGCAAGTTGGATGCACACCCACTTAGTTTCCAGTTTGAGCTTTCATACACTTATAGCTCTTAGTGCATCCGTTGCATGGCAATCCCTACTCCTCACATTGACATCAATTGATGGGCATCTCCATAGCCCGTTGATTAGCCACGTCGATGTGAGACTTTCTCCTTTTTTGTCTTCTCCACACAACCTCCACCATCATATTCTATTCCACCTATAGTTCTATGTCCATGGCTCATGCTCATGTATTGCGTGAAAGTTGAAAAGGTTTGAGAACAACAAAAGTATGAAACAATTGCTTGGCTTGTCATCGAGGTTGTGCATGATTTGAATATTTTGTGTGGTGAAGACGGAGCATAGCCAGACTATATGATTTTGTAGGGATAACTTTCTTTGGCCATGTTATTTTGAAAAGACATGATTGCTTTATTAGTATGCTTGAAGTATTATTGCCTTAATGTCAAATGATAGACTATTGCTTTGAATCACTCGTGTCTTAATATTCATGCCATGATTAGATTATGTGATCAATATTATGCTAGGTAGCATTCCACATCAAAAATTATCTTTTTTTATCATTTACCTACTCGAGGACGAGCAGGAATTAAGCTTGGGGATGTGATACGTCTCCGTCGTATCTATAATTTTTTATTGTTCCATGCCAATATTATGCAACTTTCATATACTTTTGGCAACTTTTTATACTATTTTTGGGACTAACATATTGACACAGTGCCCAGTGTCAGTTCCTGTTTGTTGCATGTCTTTTGTTTCACAGAAAATCCATATCAAACGGAGTCCAAACAGGATAAAAACTGACGAAGATTTTTTTGGAATATATGTGAATTTTGGGAAGTGGAATCATCACAAGACGATGCCCGGAGGGGCCACGAGGCAGGGGGGCGCGCCCCTGACCCTTATGGACACCCCGTAAGGCGGTTTTTGCCCTTCTTTCACCACAAGAAAGCTAATATCCGGATAAAAATCGTGTTCAAATTTTAATCCAATCGGAGTTACGGATCTCCGGGAATATAAGAAACGGTGAAAGGCCAGATCTGGGAATGCAGAAACAGAGAGAGACAGAGAGACAGATCCGATCTCGGAGGGGCTCTCGCCCCTCCCATGCCATGGAAGCCAAGGACCAGAGGGGAAACCCTTCTCCCATCTAGGGATAAGGTCAAGGAAGAAGAAGAAGAAGGGGGGCTCTCTCCCCCTCTCTCCCGATGGCGCCGGAACATCGCCGGGGCCATCATCGCGACAACAATCTACACCAACAACTTCACCGCCGTCATCACCAACTCTTCCCCCCTCTATGCAGCGGTGTAACCCCTCTTTTACCCGCTGTAATCTCTACTTAAACATGGTGCTCAACGCTATATATTATTTCCCAATGATGTATGGCTATCCTATGATGTTTGAGTAGATCCGTTTTGTCCTATGGGTTAATTGATTATCTCCATTGGTTTGAGTTGCATGTTTTATTATTGGTGTTTTCCTATGGTGCTCTCCGTGTCGCCCAAGCGTGACAGATCCCCGCTGTAGGGTTTGCAATATGTTCATGGTTTGCTTATTGTCTGCGTTGCGTGAGTGACTAAAACACAAACACGGATAAGTGGGTCATGGCGTATGGGAATAAAGTGGACTTGATACTTTAATGCTATGGTTGGGTTTTACCTTAATGATCTTTAGTAGTTGCGGATGCTTGCTAGAGTTCCAATCATAAGTGCATATGATCCAAGAAGAGAAAGTATGTTAGTTTATGCCTCTCCCTCAAATAAAATTGCAATAGTGATTACCGGTCTAGTTATCGATTGCCTAGGGAAAAATAACTTTCTCGTGACAAAAAGCTCTCTACTAAAACTAACTTAGTTGTGTATTTATCTAAACCACCCCTAGATTTTATTTATGTGCTCTTTATTATCTTGCAAACCTATCCAACAACACCTACAAAGTACTTCTAGTTTCATACTTGTTCTAGGTAAAGCGAACGTTAAGCGTGCGTAGATTTGTATCGGTGGTCGATAGAACTTGAGGGAATATTTGTTCTACCTTTAGCTCCTCGTTGGGTTCGACACTCTTACTTATCGAAAGAGGCTACAATCGATCCCCTATACTTGTGGGTTATCAATAAGTGTCATCCCTGGATCGGTAATGCTGACACACAGTACTCGAGGATTTATAACAGAGTTCAATCACACACTTATTACATCGAATGGCTCAAGAGAGAACTATTACAATAATATGGCTGAAGGCCATCTAAATAAGATAACAGCGGAAGCTTCATAGAATAATGAGTCCATCAACTCCAACGACATAGCTGAGTGCACGACAACGACGTAGCGCACCTTACTCTTCGTCTGAAAATTCTGCAACATAATACGTTGCAGCATGTGTAGCTCAGCACATGGAATATGCTGGCAAGATAACACAAGAGAAATGAACAAATAACAGCTATCACTACATGCATATATGGCTGGTGGAGGCTCTATGGTTATCATTTGCATAAAGCTAGTTTTTCCCTACAACAAAGGAATATATTTCATTTAACTACAAAGTTTGTTGAAATATTGAGAAGGTTCCTCCAACTCAATCCCAAAATAATAATTATCTACCCAACAAATTAATTAAGTAGAGTGATGAGATCAAATCAATAATTCAAGTACTCGATACTCAAGATGTCCATAACCGGGGACACGACTAACCATGATTAGTTTATACACTCTGCAGAGGTTTGTGCACTTTTCCCACAAGACTCGATCTCCTCCGTTGTATTTCTTGCACTGCATGACGTTTGAGAAATGGATGACCGGGACACAGTCTTTCCGAAGAGGTCCCCTTAACCGATAGATAGGCCGGTACACCTACAATCCCCTACATCTGCTAGCCCATCATGGAAAGGTTTCCCGCAACTTACTCAACTATGTCAGAGCCCATAATGGCATGTGGCTGCACACGGAAGTTTCTAGCATGAATAATCTTATGATCCCTTTGAGCCTGGGTGGCAAACCATAAGATGATCACACGGGTACTCCGGGATATCCCAGGACCACACTGGATTGCTCCAGGAGTCCGGACAACCGCTGGGTACTCGAGGGTGCCCCAACCAATCCACCCAGGTGTGTATTAAAGTAGGCACCTTAACTTTAACCATTTGTAAATGATAACTCTCACATGTTTCATGGATCACGCAAACCAAACCACGTCTACGAGCATAGCAAAACAACATAAGCATAACATAGAAGTAACTCCTAGGGTTTGAAATAAAGACAATAGGTTCTACCTCATCAACTACTTCCCAATACCCACATGTTATCAAGTCCTAACCATGCAATGTTTGAGGACTGAAGCTAATGCATAAAAACTAGGTAATAAAGGGGTATGATCAAAGTGTTACTTGCCTTGCTGACGATCTGAAAACCCTAGTGACTCGTAGTAGCACGCTTCGCACTCCAGAAACTCTATCGTAAACAAACAATAGCATAAATAAGCACTCAAGCATAATATGCAAGGGTAAGCTCAAGAGAAAAGATCCAAACAGAAAGTTCAACTGATGAGCTTCGATTTGCAAAAAAAAAAATCAATCGAATCGGAGCTACGAAACTCAAACTACGATCAAAAGAAGTTCGAATTCAAAACTGCTTGAAACCAAATTTTAAATTTGTCAAAATCATGTTCAAGATGATTATCTGGAAACAGGGGAACAAGATGAAGATTTTGGCGTTGGTTTCACTAGATTTGGACAAACGAGTAAAGAGTAACGAGGGTTTGAAGATCAGGGACTAATCTACGATAAAAGTATTCGCGGATAGGCCCCTGGCCGAAAATTTAAATAAAAAGAAAGAATCTAACGAGCGAACGTTCGCTACGAAAACATAACGAACGAATTCGTTCATAAAATAAACTAACGGGTGAACGTTCGTGAAATAACAAACTAAAAAAATTGATCTAAACCTAACTAACCGGAAAAAAACCAAAGAAGAAAACCGACGGTTTTATACCGGTTAACCGGACTTGGCCGGCGGCGGTCAACGGCGAACGGCGAGGCGACGGTGGCAAAACGGCGGGGCAGCGGCTCCGGCGACGGGCGGCGGCAGCGGGGTGGCGGCGCGGCTTGCGATGGTGGCAACTTGGGTGGCGGCTGTGCGGTTTGAGGAGAGGGGGGGGCGGCGGCGCATATAAAGGGGTCGGGGCGGCTTGGGGTAGGGGGCAAGGCGGCAGCGGTGATGTGGAGTTGGAGCCGGACTCCGGCTCGGGCACGGCGGCGCGCGCGGGAAGGCGGTGGCGGCGGCTGGGCCAGCTAGGCCTCCGGCCCGGTCGGTCCGAAAAGATTTTTTTTTAATAATTTTGCCCGAACAAAAATCCTAATAAAATAAAAAAATTCTAATAATACCAGAAACAATTTTCGCCGTCCAAACCTAATATTTAGGACAACATGAACATTTTTCTGGCCTAAAATGCATATTTTTCTCTAATTCAAATAAAATAGCAAATAAAATAATAATTTGATTTTAAACTTTCTTCTCCAATATTTCTCTTCTGTTGAAGAAGTCATTTTATCTGCTCTCATTTATTTTTATTATTGGAAATAATTGGAGAGAAAAATATTTAAAATCAAATTGATCCTCTTTTCAAATTTGAGAAAAATTCAAATATGAAAATTTGTGAAACCTCCAACTCTCTCCTTGGGTCCTTGAGTTGCTTAAGATTTCTAGGATCACAATCCAAAATGCAAATAAAATATGATATGCATATGATGACCTAAGTATAACATCCAAATTTAAAATTGGGATGTTATAGATGGTGGTTTAGTAGAGCCTAGGCCCGAGGAGTTTGATGGTTTTTACCATACTCTGACGGTGGGGGATGAGAGAGGGGTGTCGAGCGTCACCGCCACTAGCATACACTTTCCTGCTGTGCATTATTTTGCTTTATTCATTGCGAAGTGTTTGCGTGCTAGAGAGAAGGTAGGTGCACTCAATGCCCCAGATTTTGCTGTTTTACGTCGAGCACTTTACGGCGACAACACTTATAGCTTGGGAGCTATTGTGGCACGTCGCCTCCACATTAACATTTCCAAGGTAAAATACATGGTGGTATTAAAGCTACTCGCATGGTGACCCTTAACGTTCAGATACGCTAGCATGATTATCCTTTGCCCAAGGTTTACCTAGATCACTCGGCCATGGAACACCACCAGTTTATTGCTGGCGATTACACTAACATTCCTTTTCCTTATAACCTGGTTTTCAGTGTGAACACTCGTGATATTATTCCATTGTCTGCACCTCCTTTGTTTGATCCTATTGCTAGGGGTGGATATAGGATTATGCCTGAGGACATCGTCGCCTACCGGAACAACCTAGCTGCAGCACAGGCGGAGCCTCAGCAGTGGGATCCTCAGGTGCCCGCTCCTCAGCATTTCAACATAGGGGCCCATGGTTTCTTTGAGTGGTGATTACCAAGTTAGGCCAAAAGCCTAAGCTTGGGGGCGTACATATTTCCACCGACATTACATTCATGTTCACACATTTCATTCCAGTTGCCGGTGTCCACACTCTTTCATTGTATTATCCATGCTAAATTTATTTTCTCGCTTTCTTTTTGTGTTTCTTGTGTGTTTGAAAAACTTTGAGAAAATCCAAAATATATTTCCTCTTTCTTTTTGGTTTTTCTTTCTAGCTTAAATTGTTGTAGTACTAAAAAGAAAATCCAAAAAGATTTCCTTGTTCTTCTTTTACTTGTTGGGAGCTTCCCGTGTAAATAGTTTTTCTCGTTTTTGTTTTTATTTTGCTTGTTTAATAAAAACCAAAAACTCCAAAAATATTTCAGTGTGTTTCTCTGAATTTCTTTTCCTTTTTATTGAGTCATACCGAGGAGAGGACCACGATGAAAATGTTGAGTGGCTCTCATTTTCATTATTGTTGATCTAACAAAGAGCCCATATTACTTTGTCTTCTCCTGTTGAATAAAATGTTTGCAGATTCCAGCTTAGTCAACGGAACTCTTGCACTATTATTATTTTCATATCATTTGGTCGTGCAAGTGAAAGGCAATAATGACGATATTTGATGAAGTGGTCGTGGCAGAGAGAAACGGGTATGAACTCGACTTGTTCTGTTTTTGTAAATATGTTTAACCTAGTATCCATGATTCAGCCCATTATGATTAAACATGTTTGCAATGACAATTAGAGATTATAGTTTCTCATGCCATGCATAAGTAGCTAGGAGTGGATAACGATTTATCTTGGATGCCAACATTGCGTTAAAATGATTGTGATGTAGTATGATGATATGGTATCCTCCTCTGAATGTTCGAGTGGCTTGACTTGGCACATGTTCATGCATGTAGTTGAATCAAAACCAACATAACCTCTATTATTTATATTCATGGTGTTCACATCCTACTCATGCTAGTATCCAATGTTACTTATGCATAATGCTTGTTCATGGCCGTTGCTGCTCTCTAGCTGGCCGCTTCTCAACCTATTTGCTAGCCTTCGCCTGTACTAAGTGGGAATTCTGCTTGTACATCCAAAACCTGAAACCCAAGTTATTCCAGATGAGTCCACCATACCTACCTATATGCGGTATTACCCTGCCGTCCTAAGTAAATTTGCACGTGCCACCTCTAAAAACTTCAAATAAATATCCTTTTTTGTGTCCCTGGATTGTTCATAGAGCGACAGGAGGTAGTCAGTATCTTCCATGCTAAGCGGATTATTCTCAGGACGAGTGTTTATTCACTCGCCATTGGACGAGAAGAGGGCGGTAATAGGGATTCCCAGTCCTAAACTACAAAAATAAGAGCTTACAAATAATCAAACAAAAACTCCTACGGAGTAATAACCTTTACTTTATCGCTTGGGGACCGCCGCTAATGTGTTTAGCATGGAAGATATTGATAACTGATGGTCGCAAACTAAACAAGAAGGGTGCATTTCTCAAAAATTTCATTTACCTTTGTTTTAAAACTTGAGCTCTGGCACCGTTGCAAATCACTGCTTCCTCTGCGAAGGGGCTGTCTATTTACTTTCATGTTGTGTCATCACCTTCTAAAATAAGCGCCAGAACCTGAGACCACTGTTGTCATGCTTATGCATTGTGTGCAGCTAATATTGGGTGCATCATGACTGGATCTTTTCTACCATAAATTACAATGTTTAGTCGATGCTTGAACTTTGGAGGTGCTCTGCATTTATGTTTTGTGGTCTCAAAAAGGGCTAGCGAGATACCACTATTGTCATATTATATCATGGTTGTTTTGACAACGTGTTGTTGTCTGAGATATCTTATTATTGCTCGCTAGCTGATTATGTCATTGATTGAGTTAATATAATTTCTAAGAGTTATTGTCGGCATGGTTAGTTATAATATTAGCTGAAAACCTAGGTGTTGTTTAAGCTTGTTTATGCAAACAAGAGCAAAAGAGTTCGTAAAAGTTTTCTTTTTCACTTTCAGTTTATCAATTGAATTGCTTGAGGACAAGCAAATGTTTAAGCTTGGGGGAGTTGATACGTCTCTGTCATATCTACTTTTCCTAACACTTTTTCTCTTGTTTTGGACTCTAATTTGCATGATTTGAATGAAACTAACCCGGACTGACGTTGTTTTCAGCAGAACTACCATGGTGTTGTTTTTGTGCAGAAATAAAAAAGTTCTCGGATTGGAACGAAACTTTGCGAGGAATTTTTATACCAATAAAGATAATTTCTGGAGCCAAGAACCACCGGAGGGGGCACCTAGGTGGGCACAACCCAACAGGGTGAGCCACCCCCTCCAAGTGCGCCCAGGTGAGTTGTCCACACCTGGTGGCCCCATAGACCCTGAAACCGACGCTATAAAATCCTATATTTCCAGAAAAAATCAAGGAGAAAGAATTATCGGGTTTCACGAGACGGAGCCGCCACCACCTCCTGTTCTTCAATGAGAAGCCAGATCTGGAGTCTGTTTGGGCCTCCGGAGAGGGGGATCTTCGATCTTCGTCATCACCAACCCTTCTCCATCGCCAATTCCATGATGCTCCCCACCGGTAGTGAGTAATTCCTTCATAGGCTCGCTGGTCGCTGAGGAGTTGGATGAGATTCATCATGTAATCGAGTTAGTTTTGTTAGGGCTTGATCCTTAGTATCCATTATGTTCTGAGATTGATGTTGCTATGAATTTGCCATGCTTAATGCTTGTCACTTTGGGCCCGGGTGCCATGATTTCAGATCTGAACCGTTTATGTTATCAGCATTATATTTATGTTCTAGATCCGATCTTGCAAGTTATAGTCACCTACTACGTGTTATGATCCGGCAACCCTGGAGTGACAATAGTCGGGATACTTCCCGATGATGACCATAGTTTGAGGAGCTCATGTATTCATCGTGTGTTAATGCTTTGTTCCGGTTCTTTATTAAAAGGAGGCCTTAATATCTCTTAGTTTCCAATAGGACCCCGCTACCACGGGAGGGTAGGACAAAAGATGTCATGTGAGTTCTTTCCATAAACACGTATGCCTTGTGTGCTATCAAACGCCACAATGTAACTGGGTGATCATAAAGATGCTCTACAGGTATCTCCGAAGGTGTTTGTTGAGTTGGCATAGATCATGATTAGGATTTGTCACTCCAAGTTTCGGAGAGGTATCTCTGGGCCCTCTCGGTAATACACATCATAAGCTTGCAAGCAAATGACTAAGGAGTTAGTCACGAGGTGATGTATTACGGAACGTGTAAAGAGACTTGCCGATAACGAGATTGAACTAGGTATGAAGATACCGACGATCGAATCTCAGGCAAGTAACATACCTATAGATAAAGGGAATTACGTATGTTGTCATAACGGTTCGACCGATACAGATCTTCATAGAATATGCAGGAGCCAATATGGGCATCCAGGTTCCGCTATTGGTTATTGACCGGAGAGGTGTCTCAGTCATGTCTACATAGTTCTCGAACCCGTAGGGTCCGCACGCTTAACGCTCGTTGACGATATAGTGTTATATTAGTTATATGATTTGGTGACCGAATGTTGTTCGGAGTCCCGATTGAGATCACGGACATGACGGGGAGTCTCAAAATGGTCGAGAGGATATATAGGATGAAGGTATTCGGACACCGGAAGAGTTTCAGAGTGCACCAGGTAGTCATCGGGGCACCGGAAGGGGTTCGAGACACCCCCCGACAAGTGTATGGGCCTTATGGGCCAAAGGGAGAGAAGCACACCAGCCCACAAGGGGCTGGTGCGCCCCTTACACCCCTTTCCCATGTACGAAAGTAGGAGGGAAGGAAGGGAAGGCGCCCCAAAGGCAGCCAACCCCCCTTCCCTCCCCCCATACACAAATATGGAAAGGGGAGATTCGGCCAGGGCAGGCGCCCTAGGGCAGCCACCAGCCACTTGGGGCGCCCTAGGGTCTGCCTCCCCTCCCCCTCCACCTATATATATGTGGGGAGGCGGCGCCACACAAGAACACAACATTGTCTCAGCCGTGTGCGGCGCCCCCGTCCATTGTTTACTCCCTCGGTTATATTTTCGTAGTGCTTAGGCGAAGCCGTGCGGAGATCACATCACCATCACCGTCACCACGCCGTTGTGCTGTCGGAACTCATCTACTACCTCACCGTCTTGCTGGATCAAGAAGGTGGAGGACATCCGCGAGCTGAAGGTGTGCAAAACTTGGAGGTGTCGTGCGTTCGGTACTTGATCGGTTGGAGCGCGAAGAAGTTCGACTACATCATCCGCATTGTCGAACGCTTCCGCTTACGGTCTACGAGGGTATGTAGACATACTCTCCCCCTCGTTGCTATGCATCTCCATGGATAGATCATTGCATGTGTGTAGATTTTTTTTCTTTTTCCATGCATCGATTCTCATTAGTGGCATCCGAGCCAGGTCTATGGGTAGATGATATGCACGAGTAGAACACAAAGAGTTGGGGGAGGTGATAGTCATACTATTTACCACCAACATCTTATTTTGATTCGGCGGTATTGTGGGATGAAGTGGCCCAGACCAACCTTACATGTCCACGCACATGAGACCGGTTCCACCGACTCACATGCAACTAGTTTTGCATAAAGGTGGCTTGAGGGTGTTTGTGTCTCCTACTTTAGTTGAATTGAATTTGACTACAGCCGGTCCTTGAAGAAGGTTTAAACAGCAAACTTGATGAAACACCATTGTGGTTTTTGCGTAGGTAAGAACGGTTCTTGCTAGAAGCCCATAGCAGCCACGTAAAACTTGCAAAAACAAAGTAGAGGACGTCTAACTTGTTTTTGCAGGGCATGTTGTGATGTGATATGGTCAAGACATGATGTGATAAACGTTATCATATGAGATGATCATGTTTTGTAAATTATCGGCAACCGGCAGGAGCCTTATGGTTGTGTCTTTATTGTATGAAATGCAAACACCATGTAATTGCTTTACTTTATCGCTATGCGTTAGCAATAGTTGTAGAAGCAATAGTTGGCGAGACGACCATGACGCTACGATGGAGATCAAGGTGTCGAGCCGGTGACGATGGAGGTCATGACGATGCTTTGGAGATGGAGATCAAAAGCACAAGATGATGATGGCCATATCATGTCACATATTTTGATTGCATGTGATGTTTATCTTTTATGCATCTTATTTTGCTTAGAACGACGGTAGCATTATAAGATGATCCCTTCCTAAATTTCAAGATATAAGTGTTCTCCCCGAGTATGCACCATTGCGAAAGTGCGTCGTTTAGAGACACCACGTGATGATCGGGTGTGATAGACTCTACGTTCACATACAACGGGTATAAGACAATTTTGCCATGCAGAATACTTGGGTTAAACTTGATGAGCCTAGCATGTACAGACATGGTCTCAGAACATTGGAGACCGAAAGGTCGAACGTGAGTCATATAGTAGATATGTTCAACATGGAGATGTTCACCATTGATGACTACCCCATCTCACGTGATGATCGGACATGGGTTAGTTGATTTGGATCATGTATCACTTAGATAACTTGAGGGATGTTTATTTAAGTGGGAGTTCATTAGTAATTTCATTAATTGAACTTAATTTATCATGAACTTAGTCTTAATAGTTTTGCATATCTATGTTGTATATCAATAGCTCGCGATATAGCTCCCTTATTTTTGATATGTTCCTAGAGAAAACTAAGTTGAAAGATGATGGTAGCAATAATGCGGACTGGGTCCGTGATCTGAGGATTATCCTCCTTGCTGCACAGAAGAATTATGTCCTTGATGCACCGCTAGGTGACAAACCTGTTGCAGGAGCCGATGAAGACGTTATGAACGTTTCGCAAGCTCAATATGATGACTACTTGATAGTTTAGTGCACCATGCTTTACGGCTTAGAATTGGGGCTCCAAGATGATTTGAACGCCATGGAACATATGAGATGTTCCAAGAGCTGAAACTGGTATTTCAAGCTCATGCCCGTGTCAAGAGGTATGAGACCTCTGACAAGTACTTTGCCTAGAAGATGGAGGAAAATAGCTCACCCAATGAGCATGTGCTCAGAATGTGATTGACAAGATAGTGATTGACAGAGTTCTCTAGTCACTATCACCAAGCTACTAGAACTTCATGATGAACTATAATATGCAAGGGATGACGAAAATGATTCCTGAGCTCTTCGTGATGCTGAAATCGGCGAAGGTAGAAATCAAGAAAGAGAATCAAGTGTTGATGGTTAACAAGACCACTAGTTTCAAGAAAAAGGGCAAAGGGAAAGAAAGGGAACTTCAAGAAGAATGGCAAGCAAGTTTCCACTCCCGTGAAGAAGCCCAAGGCTAGACCCAAGCCTGAAACTAAGTGCTTCTACAAAGGAAATGGTCACTCGAAGCGGAACTGCCCCAAACATTTGGCGGATAAGAAGGATGGCAAAGTCAACAAAGGTATATTGGTATACAGATTATTGATGTGTACCTTACTAGTGTTCGTAGTAGCCCCTGGGTATTTCATACCGGTTCAGTTGCTAAGATTAGTAACTCAAAACAGGAGTTGCAGAATGAGCAGAGACTAGTTAAGGGCGAGGTGACGATGTGTGTTGGAAGTGATTTCAAGTTTGATAAGATCACCATCTCACACTCCCTCTACCTTCGGGATTGGTGTTGAACCTAAATAAATGCTATTTGGTGTTTGTGTTGAGCATAAATATGATTGGATCATGTTTATTGCAATACGGTTATTCATTTAGGTCAGAGAATAATTGTTGTTCTGTTTACATGAATAAAACATTCTATGGTCATACACCCAATGTAAATGGTTTATTGAATCTCGATCGTAGTGATACACATATTCATAATATTGATGCCAAAAGATGCAAGGTTGATAACGATGGCACTGCTGTTTAAGTCATATTGGTGTCAAGCGCATGAAGAAACTCCATAGGGATGGACTTTTGGAATCACTTGATTATGAATCATTTGATACTTGCGAACCATGCCTCATGGGCAAGATGACTAAAACTCCATTCTCCGGAACAATGGAGCGAGCTAATGACTTATTGGAAATAATACATACCGATGTATGTGGTCCTATGAGTGTTGAGGCTCGCGGCGGGTATCGCTATTTTCTAACCTTCACAGATGATTTGAGCAGATATGGGTATAGCTACTTGATGAAACACAAGTCTGAAACATTCGAAAAGTTCAAAGAATTTCATAGTGAAGTGGAGAATCATCGTAACAAGAAAAAAATCTACGATCTGATCGCAGAGGCGAATATTTGAGTTACGAGTTTGGCCTTCATTTAAAACAATGTGGAATAGTTTCACAACTCCCGCCACCTGGAATACCACAACGTAATGGTGTGTCCGAACATTGTAACCATACTTTATTGGATATGGTGCGTTCTATGATGTCTCTTACCGATTAACCACTATCATTTTGGGGTTATGCATTAGAGACAGGTGTATTCACATTAAATAGGGCACCGTCCAAATCCGTTGAGATGACACCGTATGAACTATGGTTTGGCGAGAAACCTAAGCTGTCGTTTCTTAAAATTTGGGGTTGCGACACTTATGTCAAATGGCTTCAGCCTGATAAGCTTGAACCCAAATGGGAAAAGTGCGTCTTCATAGGATACCCTAAGGAAACAATTGGGTACACCATCTACCACAGATCCGAAGGCAAAATCTTTGTTGCCAAGAATGGAACTTTCTAGAGAAGGAGTTTCTCTCGAAAGAAGTGAGTGGGAGGAAAGTAGAACTTGATGAGGTAATTGTACCTTCTCTCGAATTGGAAAGTAGCACATCAGAGAAATCCGTTCCCGTGATCTCCCTACACCAACTTGAGAGGAAGCAAATGATAATGAACATGAAACTTCAGATCAGGTTGCTACTGAACCTCATAGGTCAACCAGAGCACGATCCAAACCAGAGAGGTAAGGTGATATGTCTCCAACGTATCTAGTTTTACTAACGCTTTTCCTCTTGTTTTGGACTTAATTTTCATGATTTGAATGAACTAACCATGGACTGACGCTGTTTTCAGCAGAACTACCATGGTGTTGTTTTTGTGCAGAAATAAAAGTTCTCGGAATGGAACGAAACTTTGTGAGGAATTTTTATATAATAAACAAGAATTTCTAGAGCCAAGACCCACCAAGGGGGCACCTGGGTGGGCATAACCCACCAGGGCACGCCCCCTCCTGGCGCGCCCAGGTGGGTTGTCCCCACCTGGTGGCCCCGCAGACCCTGAAACCTATGCTATAAAATCCTATTTTTCCAGAAAAAATCAGGGAGAAAGAATTATCACGATCCACGAGACGGAGCCGCCGTCACCTCCCGTTCTTCATCGGGAGGCCAGATCTGGAGTCCGTTTGGGGCTCCGGAGAGGGGGGTCGTCATTCTTCATCATCACCAGCCCTTCTCCATCGTCAATTCCATGATGCTCCCCACCGGGAGTGAGTAATTCCTTCATAGGCTCGCTGGTCGGTGAGGAGTTGGATGAGATTCATCATGTAATCGAGTTAGTTTTGTTAGGGCTTGATCCCTAGTATCCACTATGTTCTAAGATTGATGTTGCTATGACTTTGCTATGCTTAATGCTTGTCACTTTGGGCCTGGGTGCCATGAACTCAGATCTGGACCGTTTCTGTTATCATCATTATATCCATGTTTTAGATACGATCTTGCAAGTTATAGTCACCTACTACGTGTTATGATCCGGCAACCCCGGAGTGACAATAGTCGGGACCACTCCCAGTGATGACCGTAGTTTGAGGAGTTCATGTATTCACTATGTGTCAATGCTTTGTTCCGGTTCTCTATTAAATGGAGGCCTTAATATCCCTGAGTTCCCAATATGGACCCCGCTGCCACGGGATGGTAGGACAAAAGATGTCATGCAAGTTCTTTCCATAAGCATGTATGACTATTTATGGAATACATGCCTACATTATGTTGACGAACTGGAGCTAGTGCCGTATTGCCCTAGGTTACAACTGTCTCATGATGAATATCATCCAACAAGTCACCGATCCAATGCGTACAAATTTATCTTATATTGTTCTTGCTAAGTTACTACTGCTATTGTTACTGTTGCACTTGCTACAGAATTATTGCTATCACTGTTACCGTTACCATTTCTACTGTTACTATTATCAAAACTATCAAACTACTTTGCTACTGATCACGTTGCTGCAGATAATTAATCTCCAGGTGTGGTTGAATTGACAACTCAGCTGCTAATACCTTCAAATATTCTTTGGCTCCCCTTGTGTCGAATCTATAAATTTGGGTTGAATACTCTACCCTCGAAAACTATTGCGATCCCCTATACTTGTGGGTTATCATATGGTAATCCTGTTCTGGAAGTCATGTTATTAGACCAAGGCGAACCTACGAACTATGAAGAAGCTATGGTGAGCCCATATTCCGACAGATGGCTTGAAGCCATGAAATCTGAGATAGGATCCATGTATGAGAACAAAGTGTGGACTTTGGTGGACTTGCCTGATGATTGGCAAGCTATTGAGAATAAATGGATCTTCAAGTAGAAGACACACGATGATGGTAATGTCACCATTTACAAAGCTTGACTTGTCGCAAAAGGTTTTCGACAAGTTCAAGGTGTTGCCTACGATGATATTTTCTCACCCGTAGCGATGCTTAAGTCTGTCCGAATCATGTTAGCAATTGCCGCATTTTATGATTATTAAGTCTGGCAAATGGATGTCAAAACTGCATTCCTTAATGGATTTCTTAAAGAAGAGTTGTATATGATGCAACCAGAAGGTTTTGTTGATCCTAAAGGTGCTAACAAAGTGTGCAAGCTCCAGTGATCCATCTATGGACTAGTTCAAGCATCTCGGGGTTGGAATATATGCTTTGATGAGGTGATCAAAGCATATGGTTTTATACAGACTTTCGGTGAAGCCTGTATTCAAGAAAGTGAGTGGGAGCTCTGTAGCATTTCTGATATTATATGTGGATGACATATTGTTGATTGGAAATGATATAGAATTTCTGGATAGCATAAAAGGATATTTGAATAAGAATTTTTCAATGAAAGACCTCGGTGAAGCTGCTTATATATTGGGCATCAAGATCTATAGGGATAGATCGAGACGCTTGATAGGACTTTCACAAAGCACATACCTTGACAAAGATTTTGAAGGAGTTCAAAATGGATCAGTCAAAGAAGGAGTTTTTGCCTGTATTGTAAGGTGTGAAGTTGAGTAAAACTCAAAACCCGACCATGACAGAAGATAGAGATAGAATGGAAGTCATTCCCTATGCCTCAGCCATAGGTTCTATAAAGTATGCCATGTTGTGTACCAGACATTTTGTGTGCCTTGCCAATGAGTTTGGCAAGGGGGTACGATAGTGATCCAAGAGTGGATCACTGGACAGCGGTCAAAATTGTCCTTAGAAGACTAAGGAAATGTTTCTCGCTTATGGAGGTGATAAAGAGTTCGTCGTAAAGGGTTACATCGATGCAAGCTTTGACACCGATTCAGATGACTTTTAGTCTCATTCTGGATACATATTGAAAGTGAGAGCAATTAGCTAGAGTAGCTCCATGCAGAGCATTGTAGACATAGAAATTTGCAAAATGCATACGGATCTGAATGTAGCAGACCTGTTGACTAAACCTCTCTTACATGCAAAACATGATCACACCTTAGTACTCTTTGGGTATTAATCACATGGTGATGTGAACTAGATTATTGAATCTAGTAAACTCTTTGGGTGTTGGTCACATGGCGATGTGAACTATGGGTGCTAATCACATGGTGATATGAACTAGATTATTGACTCTAGTGCAAGTGGTAGAATGAAGGAAATATGCCCTAGAGGCAATAATAAAGTTGTTATTTTATATTTACTTATTCATGATAAAGGTTTATTGTTCATGCTAGAATTGTATTGATCGAAAACTTAAATACATGTGTGAATACATAAACAAATACCGTGTCCCTAATAAGCCTCTACTAGACTAGCTCGTTGATCAAAGATGGTTAACGTTTCCTAACCATAGACATGTGTTTTCATTTGATAATGGGATCACATCATTAGGAGAATGATGTGATGGACAAGACCCACCCGTTAGCTTAGCATAATGATCGTTCAGTTTATTGCTATTGCTTTCTTCATGTCAAATACATATTCCTTCGACTATGAGATTATGCAACTCCTGAATACCGAAGGAATACCTTGTGTGCTATCAAACTTCACTACGTAACTGGGTGATCAAAAAGATGCTCTACAGGTATCTCCGGAGGTGTTTGTTGAGTCGACAAAGATCAAGATTAGGATTTTTCACTCCGAGTTTCGGAGAGGTATCTCTGGGCCCTCTCGGTAATACACATCATAAGCTTGCAAGCAAATGACCAAGGAGTTAGTCACGAGGTGATGTATTACAGAACAAGTAAAGAGACTTGCCGGTAACGAGATTGAACTAGGTATGAAGATACCGACGATCGAATCTCGGGCAAGTAACATACCGATAGACAAAGGGAATTACGTATGTTGTCATAACGGTTCGACCGATAAAGACCTTCATAGAATATGTAGGAGACAATATGGGCATCCAGGTTCCGCTAGTGGTTATTGACCGGAGAGTGTCTCGGTCATGTCTACATAGCTCTCGAACCCGTAGGGTCCGCACGCTTAACGCTTGTTGACGATATAGTGTTATATGAGTTATATGATTTGGTGACTGAATGTTGTTCGGAGTCCCGGATGAGGTCGTGGACATGATGAGGAGTCTCGAAATAGTCGAGAGGTAAAGAGTTTCGGAGTGCACCAGGTAGTCATCGGGGCATCGAAGGGGTTCCGGACACCCCCGGCAAGTGTATGGGCCTTATGGGCCAAAGGGGGGAAGCACACCAGCCCACAAGGGGCTGTTGCGCCCCTTCACTCCTTTCCCATGTACCAAAGAGGGAGGGAAGGAAGGGAAGGCGCCCCAAAGGCAGCCAACCCCCCTTCCCTCCCCCATACACAAATATGGAAAGGGGAGATTCGGCCAGGGCAGGCGCCCTAGGCAGCCGCCGGCCACTTGGGGCACCTAGGGTCTGCCTCTCCTCCCTCTACACCTATATATATGTGGGGAGGGGGCACCACACAAGAACACACCATTGTCTCAGCCGTGTGCGGCGCCCCCGTCCATCCTTTACTCCCTCGGTCATATTTTCGTAGTGCTTAGGCGAAGCCCTGCGGAGATCACATCACCATCACCGTCACCACGCCTTTGTGCTATCATAACTCATCTACTACCTTGCCATCTTGCTGGATCAAGAAGGAGGAGGACGTCCCCGAGTTGAACGTGTGCAGAACGCGGAGGTGTCGTGCGTTCGGTACTTGATCGGTTGGAGCGCGAAGAAGTTCGACTACATCAACCACGTTGTCAAACACTTCCTCTTACGGTCTACGAGGGTACGTAGACATATTTTCCTCTCATTGCTATGCATCTCCATGGATAGATCATTGCCTGTGCATAGATTTTTGTTTTGTTTTTCCATGCATCGATTCCCAACAATTTTAATATCCGCATTTCCACGAGTAAGGATTGTCCAACAGAAATAAAACAGGAGTTATTGAGAGATAGTCAGGTAGAGGAGAATTTACTCTCCATCAGACCACCATACTTTGGTTCTTGACAAGAAGATCAAAGAAGGCAAAGGGCACCGAATCCTACCTGTTCACCCCATGTTTGATGTGCGAGTGTGACCAACGTATGGCTCATTGGATGTAGTTTGATCAGTATGAGTCCCATCTGCATGCCCACTTGGTTTATATTGGGTTACAGGAGTCATTTCTAGAAACTTCCACAAAGACGTCGGGATTTGGGTGGCAGAAAATTTTGAATTCGACGACACGACTGGTGATACGTCTCCAACGCATCTATAATTTATGAAGTATTCATGCTATTATATTATCTGTTTTGGATGTTTATGGGCTTTATTAAACACTTTTATATTATTTTTGGGACTAACCTATTAACCCAAAGCCAGTGTCAGTTTCTGTTTTTCCCTTGTTTCAGTGTTTCGCACAAAAGGAATATCAAACGGAGTCCGAACGGAATGAAACCTTCGGGAGCGTGATTTTTGGAACGAACGTGATCCAGGAGACTTGGGGTTGAAGTCAAGGAAGCTTCGAGGTGGCCACGAGGCAGGGAGGCGCGCCTGCCCCCCCCCCCCCGGGCGCGCCCCCCACCCTCGTGGGCCCCTCGTGGCTCCCCTTACCGACTTCTTTCGCCTATATATATCCATATACCCTAAAACATCGAGGAACAGAATAGATCGGGAGTTCCGCCACCGCAAGCCTCTGTAGCCACCAAAAACCTATCGGGACCCTGTTTTGGCACCCTGCGGGAGGGGGGATCCCTCACCGGTGGCCATCTTCATCATCCCGGCGCTCTCCATGACGAGGAGGGAGTAGTTCACCCTCGGGGCTGAGAGTATGTACCAGTAGCTATGTGTTTGATCTCTCTCTCTCTCTCTCGTGTTCTTGAGGTGGTATGATCTTGATGTATCGCGAGTGTCGGATGTGGGGTTCCAGCAAACCCTTAAGGTTCAAACACTGGGGTGCGCGCGAAGTCTTTCCCCCCTACCGATCTACGCCCTAGCTCGCTAAGATCTCGCGGACGAACTTGACGAACTCGCAACACAGAAAGACGCGAGGTTTATACAGCCACCGTTGTGGTGTAATACCCTACTCCAGTGTGGTGGTGGTGGATTGCCTCTCGGGCTGATGAAGAACAGTACAAGGGAAGAACAGCCTCCTGAGGTTGAGGTGTTCTTGTGGCTAGGGTAGGCTCTCGATCGGGTTGGATCAAGCTAAGATGAGATGCCTCTACTATGGTGGCTAGCTCTACTTATATAGGCCCTGGTCCTCTTCCCAAATATCGAGCGGGAAGGGAGCCAACAACGGCGGGCAAATTTGAAGGGGGACAGCTAGTACAAGCTATCCTGACAAAAGTGGTCTTCGCCTGCATAAAGCTCTGGCAGTGACGCCGTCTTGGGCTCCACGATGACCTCCGCCTTGCCGTCCTCCTGGTCTTGGTCTCGTTACACCAATATAGCAACCTTTGCCTGATGCCTCGGTACTCCTGGCCTGCGCCGGCCTCCTTAGCACCAAAGAGGAAACAAGGACATTGCGCTCGCTGGCGCCCGCCTGGCGCGATCGTCATGGCTCACGTCACGAGAGCCTCGTGAGGTTTTGCCCCGCCTTGATATCTCCGCTCCTTGTGAGCCTGCCTGGATAGGCCACTCCCGAGGTGGTCTTGCGTTGTTCGCCTCGCGAGGCTTGGACCCTCGCGAGGGTCTCGGATGCCTTGTTGATGAAGATGGTCCGTACGACCTGCTAGCTTAGCCACGTCGTGGGCCGCGGGCAGGCAAGTCTGGGGACCCCCGTTCCCAGAACGCCGACAGTAGCCCCCGGGCCCAAGGTGCGCTCGGGCTTGGCTTCACGGCGAAGCCAAGGGTGAAGTTCGGAGCACCGCGGGCCCAAAAAGCCTGCGGCCTCGGTTAACGCGTGGCGGTTGATTGGACGTGGGCGTCTCCGCTTCCCCATGCTGCCTTGGCAACTGCTTGACCTGACAAAAGGCTGGCGCGGGCAGTTCTTGCCTTCATTGCTTCTTCATCGCCTCGCCCCAGATCCCCTTTCTCGCTCCTCGCCGCCGCTACTTCTAGCTCTGCTCCAATCTTGCTCTACATCTACGACCCATGGCGCCACGCAAGGTCAGGACCTCCTCGACACCGTCTTGGTACGAGCCCGCTCTTGAAGCGCCCACCATCACGGAGAAGAGCCTCGCCTCCGTACGACTACTGACGGCGAGGGAGAGCAATGAGTGGGGGAAGATGGAACTCCGGCTTGCCTCCGGCGAGCCGGAGCCTGAGGGGAGCACCTTCTTCCCTTTCTTCTCGAGCAGCGTCGCCGTTGGGTTGGTCCCTCCTTTCTCTGATTTCTTTTATGAAGTCCTCGACCACTACAGTCTACAGGCGTTGCATCTCCATCCCAACTCTGTCCTCCTCCTGTCCATGTACGCCTACTACTGTGAGGCGTACCTAGGCGTGATGCCGTCCGTGGCGTTACTGCGCCATTTCTTCTTCCTTCGTGTCAGCGAGGGTCACATCTCCGGATGCGCTAACTTTGTCGCAGCCGGCAAGGCCAACTTGATCTCGAGCACCGGGAAGAGGGCCGACAATATCCGATCCAAATGGGTCATGATGGATGCCAAGCGCGCCGATCCGCGTCTGGCGTTGCCAACGGTGGCACCCTCCTCCAACGGGTAATGGCCCAAGGCGGAGCTTGCCGGTGAGCGGGCGTCGCTAGTGTTGGGGCAGATGGTGACCGACCTGAAGCCGGGCAATGCGAGGGCGGCCAAGGTAACGGGGGTGATGCTCCTGAGGGAGCTCTTGACGCTGCGGGTTGCCCCACCCCAGGCGGGGGCGCGCCCCCTGTGGGAGCTTGAAGAAGAGGGAAACAAGACCCGCCTGAAGCCGGGGGACCTACCTGGCGATGAATTGGACGTTGTCCTGCGCCTCATAGTCGGAGACAACCAGGAGTACCCGCGTAGCGCCTTCGTTCCCTTGTTCCAACGCAGGGACCGGGAGGAATTCGTCGCCTCCAGGCCGACCTTTGACACGCGTGGGCTGGTGCCGCCGGCGCTCCCAGGAGCCCCTGCGACACAGAAACCGGTGGAGGTGTCTTCTGGCGAGTCCCATGGGGAAGGGGAAGAGGAGGTGGACTCGGAGAGGACTCTGGAAGAGGTGGGGGAGACTTCCCCTCTGAACAAGGCCGAGATCCTCCGCGCCCTTCCTGACAATGCCGAGGCCGATGCTCACCAAGGGGAGAGGGAGCAGCCCCTCATCCCGACAAGGAGCAGGTCATCGCTGGTCCCTCGGGATGCTGCCCCCATCTTGACGCCGTATGAGGCTACCTCCATCCCTCCTGCTGCACCGTCTTCTGCCCCCGGGATCCGTGCGCCAATTTCCCGGGCTCCGCAACTTTCGGGCTTCAAGCTCCCCAAGCGGAAGGTGGAATACATCGCGGTGGATCGGTAAGTGCCTTGAGCTTCGTCTTGTCCCCGCTTGTTCTTGTCATTTCCTTATGCTTGCCCTTGGTTGATCAGGCCGACGTCTTCGGCGAAGAAGAGGAAAGAGGATACGGCGGTCGTGCCTCCCTCCGCGGAGAAAGGAGGCAGCAGCGCCAGTATCTCTCCAGCCCGATCGTCCTCGCGAGGCCAAGAGGAGCATCGCCGCGTGGAATCAGCCCCCATGGCCCTGCTGGCTCCGGAGGTGCCGGTACTTGGCGCGGCTGATGAGGTCCCAGCTGCTCCGGAACCCGTGATCTCCTAGGCCCTAGTGACGAAGTCGCTCCTCCCACTGCTGCGCCTCCACTCCCAGGTTCTTCTGCTCCTGCTGCTGTTCTGGAATGCGCTCTTTCAGAGATGACCCAGCTGCTGGCGGGCCTCCTGAGCGGGGACCCATGCCTTGTGGCCGGGCGCCTGGAGCTGGCCTCAGGCTGGCTCCACTCTGACTTGGCTGTTCGGGCGGCGCTAGGCCAGGCCGCTGCGGCTTCTGAGAAGGAGAAGCAGAGTGCCGCCAACGCCGCGGCCGATCGCGAGGCGGCGCTGAAAGATGCCAAGGCCGCCCGTGATCGCTGCCAGGTGCTGGAGGACGAGCTGCAGAGCCTGCACGACCAGCACGCCGAAGAAGCACGCTGCTGCCAAGCGAAGGAGGAGGAGATGAAGGCCCGGGAGGACGCCATCAAAAACCGTGATGCTGAGCTGGCGGAGTTGGGGAGGACGCAGGCCGCCGAGCGCAACCGGTTGGAAGAGCTGGAGCGGAAGGCGACGGCGAGGGAGGCCGATCTCTATGCCAAGGCGCGAGTCCTGGCCGAAGACCGCGTGGGCTTCGCCGATCTCGAGAAGAGATCTCACCAGGCGCTGAAGACGCTGTATGAGCACGGCTTGGAGAAGTCGCTGGTCACTGACGAGGACGGCCCCGCCCAGCTGCTTCCTCTCTTGGTGAAGGCGCTGGAGGAAGTCGTTGACGACCTTGGTCCCATGGCGGAGGCGGAAGCTTGCGTCCTGTCTTCAGCTGCACTGACTCGCGTTTTTAGCCATCTGCACCTTCGCGACCCCAACGCCCGTCTTGACGAGCTGCTGGACCCTGTGGCTGAAGATCGCTGCGAAGCCGCCGCCGCAGCTATACAAGGTCAAGTGGAGGCCTTGCTAAGAAGTTCCGCGGCTTTGTCTCTGCTCCTCTGTCCGGCGACGCTGCCGATCCTGCTGCTGGTGGTGAAGGTGAGAACATCGTCGTCCACAGGGGAGCTCCTTCCGCAGGTGGTGGCGATGTCCAGGGGTGACCTGCAGCTGTTTCTCCCGTTTCGTTCCTGCAACATGTATCGGGCCTCATGGAGGTGTTTAGCCTTTTCATTTGGTATTGTGAGGACAATATGCTTGTAATATTTGCTTCGAGATTTTGCGATTTCCTTCCTATTTGCTTTGCGTTCTGCGTCGGCAGAGCCCGGCCCCGCGCATACCTCAACCACCATTGGGCCGACCGGAGACCAGGACGAACCAAGGAGTGAGGGGCTACGTGACTAGTTAGGCTCCTGAGTCGCGATGCTCAGGAGTCGACGCGCAAACAGCCTATAGGGAGAGTTCGCGAGGATAGATTACTGTTCTACGTCGGCAGAGCCCGGCCCCGCGCATACCTCAACCGCCATTGGGCCGACCGGAGACCAGGACAGACCAACGAGTGAGGGGCTACGTGACCACTTAGGCTCCTGAGTCGCGATGCTCAGGAGTCCCCCTTCACGTGCAAACAATTTCCATACTTTCCCTCGCCGGGGCCTTGGGAGGGGTGCGTGAAGCCCAGGTCCGGGAGACCTGGTTGGGTGGCGTGCGTTGCGGCGGGACCCGAGCGGGTGCGACTTGAGCGCAGCCCCCATGCCCAGCCCCCTCGCGTGGCTCTCCCGAGGGGAGGCGTTGCGGTGAGGCTGGACGCTGAGCTCTGGGCTCCCTGAGGTTGGTACGACCATGGGGCCGCCCTCAGTTGTTTATCACCAGCACGGAGCATAGTGCTTCCTCTTGTGCACGGGCATAGCCGCTCCTCGGCAGTGTCGACAGCCAGCGCGGAGCATGGTTCTTCCACTTGTGCGTGGGATGGGGGCCCCCCTCCGGGAGGAGCCCCCGGGGCGTGTACAGCCCCGCCCTGACACGTGGCTTGCACGGCAGGGCTGCGAGGTGTATCTGGGCACTCGTGAGCCAGCGCGGGACTCACGAGGCCCTACCTCAAGGCGGGTTGCGCCTGGTCTTGAGTCTTGGTGACTGTGTGTTCCTGCATGGCGGTTAGATGCAAGCACTCTACGTCCTCAGGTCCCGGCCCTCGAGCGAGCTCAGCCGCCGCCGGTATGCCAGGTCGCGATGCCGTGGTCAAGGCCAGGGGGTGAGGGCTGGAGAGCCAGTAGGAGCTCCTGAGTCGCGATGCTCAGGAGCCCCCCTTTTAACGCGCAAGCGAATTGCATAGGATGAATAGACCCGTGGTGGGCGGCGACCGGGCAGGTGATAGCAGTTGGCAGGTTAAGCATGGAGAGTAGATCAACTTGGATAAATGTAGGAAGATACATGCCACCGGGTCCGGCCCGAGCGGCTTGGGGATGATGCAGCCCGAGGGGCGCCCCCAGCAAGGTAAGCTAAAGACACGAACAAAAGGGATACATGCCACAGGGACGGACCCACGCGGCCTGGGAATAATGCAGCCCAAGGGGCGCTCCCAGCTGAACGAGCTTGGAAGATATCACCTGGTTCTGTGGACGAAGTAGAGTTGGTGCAGCTGAAGGCGTGCGTTGAAGAAATGACTCCTCATGAGCCACCGGAGCCCTGAGCCTCGGGAGGCTCTGGGGGCTCGGGAGGATCCCTGAAGACCGTCTCCATCTCCTCCAGGACGGCGTGGTGCCTGGCCTCCTGAGCCGCCAGGACACGCTGCAGGTTGCGCTGATAGGCTGACGCCACGCTCGCCAAGCCGAAGGGCATGCGAACGTAGCTGTGTGGCGGGCCCTCGCAGCAGCCCACACGCGATGGCCAGAAGCGCTCCTGAGATGTGGCCCTGTTGAGCCCTGGGACGTTGATGCAGACATGCAGCCCAGCATCCTCGCCGGGATGGGGAGCTGCGCCTCGTGAGCAGTGGTCGCCGCGCATGGCCCTTGCGTCTTGCAGTTCCTGGGTGGTCTTGGTGATGAACTCCTGAGTGGTGGGCACTCCTTGCCCAGTGCTCTCCTGATCAGGAACATGTGCCGCGAAGCACGCTTCCAAGTGGTGCCCAAGCGCCTCCCTCGTGAGGTCGACAAGGTCTGAGGCCCTCCAGAAGAGAGTCCCCGAGCCCTGCCCGAGGAGGGCGCCGGGCGCGCCTTCCTATGCGATGGAGGGAGGCGCCCCTAGGGCGGACGCGGATCCTGATGAGACTCCTGCTGTGATGCCATCCTCCTGAGGTCCTGCGCGGCGCAGCTGCTTCCTCTTTGGGATGGCCTCCGGAGGGCCTTCACTTCTGCTGTCGGGGTCGTCGATTCCTGCAGCTTGGAAGGCGCGCTCGAGGGAGCACACCGCATCCCTCTCTTCACATGGGACCGTGATGATTCCTCCGCTTCCTAGCATCTTGAGGACGTTGTAGCTGTGATGGGTTACTATCATGAACTTGGCCAGGGCTGGATACCCGAGGATGGCATTGTTCGGCACGCGGATGTGCGCGACGTTGAAGTCGATGAGCTTGGTGCGGTAGTTCTTGCGCTCCCCGAAGGTGACAGGCAGGCGGACCTGCCCTATCGGTGTGGTGGAACCGTCGGTCACTCCTGAGAAGGGCTTGGTGGGCTGGAGCTGTTCATATGGCACTTGGAGGTTGTCGAACATGTCGACGGACAGGACGTTGAGCCATGCGCCGCCGTCGATGAGGGTCTTGGTGACCTGCACATTGCTCATGACTGGGGAACACAGCATAGGGAGGGCGGCAGCGGTGGCTGCGCACTTGAGCTGATCTGCCGAGTTGAAAGTGATGGCGCATTGGGACCACTTGAGCGTGTGCGTGGCCTCGAGCTTGGGAAGCACCGCGTTCACCTCGCGAGCAAACTGTTTGAAGATGCGCTGAGAGGCTGGGGCCTGGGCGCCGCCCAAGATGCAGGCGATTGCGCGCGGCTCCTGGAAGCCCCCAGCCCACTCATCCTGATGGTGGTCGTTGTTCCTCCTTGGTGGCGGCAGTGGGGGAAGACCGGCGTTGCCTTGGGGGCGATCCTCGCGAGGCTGATCCCTCCAGGCGCCATCGCGAGGTTGGTCCTGCCAACGGTCCTCGCGAGGCCTGTCGCGCCATTCCTGGCGCGGGCCACGGTCGTCCCAGCGTCCGCCTCCACGTCCTCCTCCACGGCCATAGCCCCGGTCGCTACGCTTGGGGCGTCGACCGAAGCGTCCTTCCCGTATGGCTCTGGGCTCTTGACAGTCGCTGGTGTTGTGGGTGTTCAGGTTGTGGAAGGCGCAGAACGGTCGGCTGTTCTTGGAAGACTCGGGCTGATCTCTGCCCCGCTTGGTGTCGGGCTCCGCTGCGAGCACAGCTGCCTCCTTGCGCTTCACGTCCTTGGCCTTGGTTTTCTTCTCCTCTGCGCCCACGGCTGGTAGCTCAAGGAGAGAGAGGCGCCCCTCCTCAGCTCTGGGGCACTTGGTCGCCAGGTTGAACAACTCCTAAGAGGTGCAGAGCTCCTCGTGGATGGCGAGCTCTTCCTTCATATTGACATCACGGACGCCGTCGGAGAACACAGATATGATGGCCTCATCCGTGACCTTGGGGATCTTGAGGCATGTGTTGTTGAAGCGCTGGATGTACTTATGGAGGGTCTCTCCTGGTTGTTGCTTGATGCGGCGTAGATCACCCGCTGCTGGCGGGCGGTCGCGAGTGCCTGGAAGTTGGCGACAAAGCGGTCGCGCATCTCGTCCTAGGAGGAGATCGAGCCATGCTGCAGGTTCAGGAGCCAGGAGCGAGCCCCATCCTTGAGAGCCATGGGAAACCAGTTCGCCATGACTTTTTTGTCGCCGTTGGCCGCTTCGATGCTCAGCTCATAGAGCTGCAGGAACTCCGCGGGGTCGGCGGTGCCGTCGTAGTGAGGAGGCAGATCCGGCTTGAACTTGCCTGGCCAGGCGACGCTACGCAGCTCGGGGGTGAAGGCGCGGCAGCCAGCCGTGGTTGCTGGGGCCCGCTTTGGAGGTGGAGCTTGGTCTCGAGGTCCGCGCTGCGCCGCTGCGGGCGGTGCGCGGTCTTGACGAGGCGGCGCGGAGAACGCAGGTGCAGCTTCTCGTGGCCGAGGGATTTCTTGGCAGCTTCTCTCTTCGCACGCGGGCACCGGGCGCGGTGGATCATGCCGCGGAGCCGCGCGCCTTGGTCCCAAGGCACCGTCTTGGGGCAGAGGT
This sequence comes from Triticum aestivum, assembly GCF_018294505.1. Classification (NCBI taxonomy): domain Eukaryota; kingdom Viridiplantae; phylum Streptophyta; class Magnoliopsida; order Poales; family Poaceae; genus Triticum; species Triticum aestivum. The sequence continues at coordinate 398,645,976 of NC_057814.1, read as the reverse complement.
GGTGGAGGCACGCCATGAGCCTCGTCGCCCATGGCTGGCTGAGGGGGAGGTAGAGAGAGGGACGGCGCCGGGGAGCCCCCTGCGGCGCGGACGAGCTCGGCGCCGCGGTCGAGCCACTCCTCATAGAGGTTGTCGACGGGGCGGTAGCGCAGGACTTCGTTTGCGGCGAGGAGCGCGGCCCGCGCCTCCATGGGAGCGCGGCGCGCGTGAGACGAAGAACCGGCCGGGGTCAGTGATGGAGTGGTGGTGCGGCCATCCTGCTGCACCGAAGGATGCCGCGAGGACGCCTGCTGCTCGTTCCCCACCGGGCCGGTGGCAGCGTCGGCGGCGGGAGACGGAGAACGATGAGGTGGCCCACCGACGAGAGCCGTCTGAGCGACGCGGGCGGTGAGGACAGTCCCATGCTCAGCCCGAGCACGGCGAGCGTCCGCCATGGAGACGACGGAGCGACGAACTGATGGAAGAGAAGCTACGGCACACCCCTACCTGGCGCGCCAAATGTCGGATGTGGGGTTCCGGCAAACCCTTAAGGTTCGAACACTGGGGTGCGCGCGAAGTCTTTCCCCCTACCGATCTACGCCCTAGCTCACTAAGATCTCGCGGACGAACTCGACAAACTCGCAACACAGAAAGACGCGAGGTTTATACTGGTTCGGGCCACCATTGTGGTGTAATACCCTACTCTAGTGTGGTGGTGGTGGATTGCCTCTCGGGCTGATGAAGAACAGTACAAGGGAAGAAAAGCCTCCTGAGATTGAGGTGTTCTTGTGGCTAGGGTAGGCTCTCGATCAGGTTGGATCAAGCTAAGATGAGATGCCTCTACTATGGTGGCTAGCCTACTTATATAGGCCCTGGTCCTCTTCCCAAATATCGAGCGGGAAGGGAGCCAACAACGGCGGGCAAATTTGAAGGGGGACAGCTAGTACAAGCTATCCTGACAAAAGTGGTCTTCGCCTGCGTAAAGCTCTAGCGGTGACGCCGTCTTGGGCTCCACGATGACGTCCGCCTTGCCGTCCTCCTGGTCTTGGTCTCGTTGCACCAATATAGCAACATTTGCCTGATGCCTCGGTACTACTCGCCTGCGCCGGCCTCCTTAGCACCAAAGAGGAAGCAAGGACGATGCGCGCGCTGGCGCCTGCCTGGCGCCCGCCTGGCGCGATCGTCATGGCTCACGTCACGAGAGCCTCGTGAGGTTTTGCCCCGCCTTGATATCTCCGCTCCTCGTGAGCCTGCCTGGCTAGGCCACTCCCGAGGAGGTCTTGCGTCGTTCGCCTCGCGAGGGTCTCGGATGCCTTGTTGATGAAGATGGGCCGTACGACCTGCTAGCTTAGCCACGCCATGGGCCGCAGGCAGGCAAGTCTGGGGACCCCAGTTCCCAGAACGCCGACAGCGAGCTTTGCTATTATAGTTGGATCTTATGATGCTTCTCCCCCTCTACTCTCTTGTAATGGATTGAGTTTTCCCTTTGAAGTTATCTTATCAGATTGAGTCTTTAAGGAGTTGAGAACACTTGATGTATGTCTTGCATGTGCTTATCTGTAGTGACAATGGGATATTCACGTGATCCACTTGATGTATGTTTTGGTGATCAACTTGCGGATTCCGTTTGTGAACTTATGCATAGGGGTTGGCACACGTTTTCGTCTTGACTCTCCGGTAGAAACTTTGGGGCACTCTTTGAAGTACTTTGTGTTGGTTTGAATAGATGAATCTGAGATTGTGTGATGCATATCGTATAATCATACCCACGGATACTTGAGGTGACATTGGAGTATCTAGGTGACATTAGGGTTTTTGTTGATTTGTGTCTTAAGGTGTTATTCTAGTACGAACTCTATGATAGATCGAACGGAAAGAATAGCTTCATGTTATTTTACTACGAACTCTTGAATAGATCGATCAGAAAGGATAACTTTGAGGTGGTTTCGTACCCTACAATAATCGCTTCGTTTGTTCTCCGCTATTAGTGACTTTGGAGTGACCCTTTGTTGCATGTTGAGGGATAGTTATATGATCCAATTATGTTATTATTGTTGAGAGAACTTGCACTAGTGAAAGTATGAACCCTAGGCCTTGTTTCCTAGCATTGCAATACTGTTTACGCTCACTTCTATTACTTGTTACCTTGCTGTTTTTATATTTTCAGATTACAATTACCTATATCTACCATCCATATTGCACTTGTATCACCATCTCTTCGCCGAACTAGTGCACCTATACAATTTACCATTGTATTGGGTGTGTTGGGGACACAAGAGACTCTTTGTTATTTGGTTGCAGGGTTGTTTGAGAGAGACCATCTTCATCCTACGCCTCTCACGGATTGATAAACCTTAGTTCATCCACTTGAGAGAAATTTGCTACTGTCCTACAAACATCTGCACTTGGAGGCCCAACAATGTCTACAAGAAGAAGGTTGTGTAGTAGACATCAAGCTCTTTTCTGGCGCCGTTGCCGGGGAGGTGAGTGCTTGAAGGTATATCTTTAGATCTTGCAATCGAATCTTTTAGTTTCTTGTTTTATCACTAGTTTATTTTATAGAAGAAAACTACAAAAAAATGGAATTAAGGGTGCCTCATATGCTTCATCTTTTTAATGTCTTTCGTGAAAATAAGGATTCCGGTAATTGTGCTCAAGTGCTAGAAGAAGAATGCATTAGAATGTTTGGCACTAAATATTTGAATGATGAGCATGATTGCAATGTTGTTAGTATGAATTCCTTGAATATCCATGATGCTAATGATATGCAAAGCCACAAGCTTGGGGAAGCTATGTTTGATGAAGATGATATTTTTTGTCCCCCAAGTTTTGATGAGCAAATTTATTATGATGAAAGCATGCCTCCTATCTACGATGATTATTGTGATGACACGTATGCCATAAAGAATAATGATAACCATGAAACTTGTCATCTTGATTTTAATTTTCATTTGGATTATGCTTCACATGATAGCTATTTCGTTGAGTTTGCTCCCACTACTATTCATGAGAAGAAATTTGCTTATGTGGAGAGTAGTAAAATTTCTATGCAAGTAGATCATGAAAAGAATGCTTTATGTGCTGGTTATATGGTTGAATTAATTCATTATGCTACTGAAAATTATTATGAGGGAGGAACATATGCTTGTAGGAATTGCAATAATATCAAGTTTCCTCTCTATGTGCTTAAAGTTTTGAAGTTATGCTTGTTTTGCCTTCCTATGCTAGTTGATTATTGTTCCCATAAGTTGTTTGCTCACAAAATCCCTATGGATAGGAAGTGGGTTAGACTTAAATTTTCTAGTCATATTCTTCATGATGCTCTCTTTATGTTTCAATTCTTATCTGTTATGTGAGCATCATTGAAATCATCATGCCTAGCTAGGGGCGTTAAACGTTAGCGCTTGTTGGGAGGCAACCCAATTTTATTTTATTTTTTGCTTCTTGGTTCTGTTTAGGAATACATAATCCATCTAGCTTCTGTTTAGATGTGGTTTTTTGTTTTAATTAGTGTTTGTGCCAAGTAAGACTTATAGGATCTTCTTGGATGATAGTTATTTGATCTTGCTGAAAATTCCAGAAACTATCTATTCACGAAAACAATTGTTTAAAATCACCAGAACGTGATAAAATACTGATTCCAATTGCAGTAGATCAATAAACAAATTATCTAGGTCGTCCTATTTTGGTAGAATTTTTTGAGTTCCATTATTTTGCGTTAGTTACAGATTATTACAGACTGTTCTGTTTTTGACAGATTCTGTTTTCTATGTGTTGTTTGCTTATTTTGATGAATCTATGAGTAGTATCGGAGGGTATGAACCATAGATAAGTTGGAATACAGTAGATATTACACCAATATGAATTTATAATGAGTTCACAACAGTACCTAATTGGTGATTTATTTTCTTATACTAACGGAGCTTACGAGTTTTCTGTTAAGTTTTGTGTTGTGAAATTTTCAAGTTTTGGATAAAGATTCGATGGACTATGGAATAAGGAGTGGAAAGAGCCTAAGATTGGGGATGACCAAGGCACCCCAAGGTAATATTCAAGGACAACCAAAAGCCTAAGCTTGGGGATGCCCCGGAAGGCATCCCCTCTTTCGTCTTCGTTCATAGGTAACTTTACTTGGAGCTATATTTTTATTCACCACATGATATGTGTTTTGCTTGGAGCGTCATTTTATTTTGTTAGTATTTGCTTGCTGTTATTTAGAATAATGTTTTGCATCTCTATTTTCAATAAAAATGTCAATGATAGCCTTTACCATGCTTATTTTGCAAGTATACATGTTGCTGTTTCAAAACAGAAAGTTTACCGCAGTTTCAAAAATTCCCTAGAAAAGTCAGACTATGATAAAATGTTGAAACTTTTTGCATATTGAGATCTGATAAATTTTCTACAGTGTGGTAGAATTTCATAATGTTTGGAGTTAGGGAAGTATGATGAATCTTGCTTGCCATTCCGGGGCATCCGAAATGGGTGCTTCACTTATATCCTATGAGTAAATGGTTGAATGATTTGAATGTCATAAATCCGAAATTATATATGTTTCATATGCCTTTCCCATGGGGAGTAATGCCTTCACATATAAGAAGTAGAGGTGGTAAATTTTTTGAAGGTTAGCAAACATTGTATTGGTCACTTAAACAATTCATGAAAGAATATTGAAGGAAGAGAGATTTCACATATAAATATACTATCTTGGACATCTTCTATGATTGTGAGCCCCATTAATTATTTTCAAACCTGAGCAAATTAGTTGAAGTTGGACAAGGAAGACAACATAATGAGTTATGGTTGGGTACATTTGTATAGAAGTTATATTGTTATGGATCCTCTAACATGTGGTGCTTGCTATTTAGAATCCTTTGCTAGCCAAAATATCTGTTAATAAGCGGGAATACTGCTTGTGCATCCAAATTCCTTGAACCAAGTTTCTTCCATGAGTGTCCACCATATCTACCTATATGCGGTATTTACCTGCTGTTCCAAGTAAATTTGCATGTGCCAAACTCTAAACCTTCAAATAATAATCTATTTTGTATGCCCGAATCACTCATGTAGCGACTAGGGGCTATCAGTATCTTCCATGCTAGGTGGGTTATTCTCACGATGAGTGGACTCCGCTCATCATTCACGAGAAAATGGCTGGTAACTGGGATGCCCAGTCCTATGATCAAAAGATCAAAAATAAAATCGCAAATAATTTAAACAAAACTCCCCCAGGAATGTTGATAGTTGGACGGCACCCATTGTTTCGGACAAGCCGTGGAGTGTGAATGTTGGTGGAGGGGGAGTAAAAACTTTACCTTTCTGCGTGGGAACCGCCTATAATGTATCTAGTATGGAAGATATTGGGAACTCTTGGTCGTTATGTTGACAATGAAAACATACCTCTCAAAATTATTTTCATCTCTGTTTTTGCTTCGAGCTCCGGCACCTCTGCAAATCCCTGCTTCCCTCTGCGAAGGGCCTATCTTTTACTTTTATGCAAGAGTCAGTAGTATTCTTTCTCATTCCAACCTACCTTTTAGTTGGCAAGCATCATGTGGTGGAGAAAGATCTAAGCATATATGGCCATTCAAATATATTTGATCATGAATTATTATTGTTGACAATTATCTATATGATAAATAAGTTGGGAGGCGAAACATTAAGCCCCTATCTTTCTCTGTGTTCGATGGATGCTATTTGTTATAAAAATATGCTTTGAGTGGTAGCAATCATGGAAGACTATATGATAGTTGAGTGTGTGGGATTTGCTAAATCAAAACTCTTACATAGACCTGCTACCTCTTGAGCACTGCGTTGGTTTTCCCTTGAAGAGGAAAGGGTGATGCAGCAAAGTAGCGTAAGTATTTCCCTCAGTTTTTGAGAACCAAGGTATCAATCCAGTAGGAGGCTACGCGCGAGTCCCTCGCACCTACACAAAACAAATAAATCCTCACAACCAACGCGATAAGGGGTTGTCAGTCCCTACACGGTCACTTACGAGAGTGAGATCTGATAGATATGATAGGATAATATTTTTGGTATTTTTATGATAAAGATGCAAAGTAAAAATAAAAGCAAAGTAAAAAAGAAAAGGAAATAACTAAGTGTTGGAAGATTAATATGATGAAGATAGACCCGGGGGCCATAGGTTTCACTAGTGGCTTCTCTCAAGAGCATAAGTATTTTACGGTGGGTGAAAAAATTACTGTTGAGCAATTGACAGAATTGAGCATAGTTATGAGAATATCTAGGTATGATCATGTATATAGGCATCACGTCCAAGACAAGTAGACCGACTCCTGCCTGCATCTACTACTATTACTCAACACATCGACTGCTATCCAGCATGCATCTAGAGTATTGAGTTCATAAGAACAGAGTAACGCCTTAAGCAAGATGACATGATGTAGAGGGATAAATTCATGCAATATGATAAAAACCCCATCTTGTTATCCTCGATGGCAACAATACAATACGTGCCTTGCTGCCCCTACTGTCACTGGGAAAGGACACCGCAAGATTGAACCCAAAGCTAAGCACTTCTCCCATTGCAAGAAAGATCAATCTAGTAGGCCAAACCAAACTGATAATTCAAAGAGACTTGCAAAGATAACCAATCATACATAAAAGAATTCAGAGAAGATTTAAATATTGTTCATAGATAAACTTGATCATAAACCCACAATTCATCGGTCTCAACAAACACACCGCAAAAGAAGATTACATCGAATAGATCTCCATGAGAGAGGGGGAGAACATTGTATTGAGATCCAAAAAGAGAGAAGAAGCCATCTATCTACTAACTATGGACCCGAAGGTCTGAGGTAAACTACTCACACTTCATCGGAGAGGCTATGGTGTTGATGTAGAAGCCCTCCGTGATGGATGCCCCCTTCGGCGGAGCTCTGGAACAGGCCCCAAGATGGGATCTCGTGGGTACAGAAGGTTGCGGCGGTGGAATTAGGTTTTTGGCTCCGTATCTGATCGTTTGGGGGTACGTAGGTATATATAGGAGGAAGGAGTACGTCGGTGGAGCAACGTGGGGCCCACGAGGGTGGAGGGCGCGCCTAGGGGGGTAGGTGCGCCCCCTACCTCGTGGCTTCCTGGAAGCTTCTCTTACGTAGGGTCCAACTCTCCTGGATCATGTTCATTCCGAAAATCACGTTCCCGAAGGTTTCATTCCGTTTGGACTCCGTTTGATAATCTTTTTCTGCGAAACTCTGAAATAGGCAAAAACAGCAATACTGGGCTGGGCCTCCGGTTAATAGGTTAGTCCCAAAAATAATATAAAAGTGAATAATAAAGCCCAATAATGTCCAAAACAGAAGATAATATAGCATGGAGCAATCAAAAACTATAGATACGTTGGAGATGTATCAAGCATCCCCAAGCTTAATTCCTGCTCGTCCTCGAGTACGTAAATGATAAAAACAGAATTTTTGATGCGGAGTGCTACTAGGCATAATTTCAATGTAATTCTTCTTAATTGTGGTATGAATATTCAGATCTGAAAGATTCAAGATAAAAGTTCATATTGACATAAAAATATTAATACTTCAAGCATACTAACTAAGCAATTATGTCCTCTCAAAATAACATGGCCAAAGAAAGTTCATCCCTACAAAATCATATAGTTTAGTCATGCTCCATTTTCGTCACACAAGAATGCTCTCATCATGCACAACCCCGATGACAAGCCAAGCAATTGTTTCATACTTTAGTAATCTCAAACTTTTTCAACCTTCACGCAATACATGAGCGCGAGCCATGGACATAGCACTATGGGTGGAATAGAATATGATGATGGGGGTTATGTGGAGAAGACAAAAAAGGAGAAAGTCTCACATCAACGAGGCTAATCAATGAGCTATGGAGATGCCCATCGATTGATGTTAATGCAAGTAGTAGGGATTGCCATGCAACGGATGCGCTAGAGCTATAAATATATGAAAGCTCAACAAAAGAAACTAAGTGGATGTGCATCCAACTTGCTTGCTCACGAAGACCTAGGGCACTTAAGGAGGCCATTGTTGGAATATACAAGCCAAGTTCTATAATGAAAAATTCCCACTAGTATATGAAAGTGACAAAACAAGAGACTCTCTATCATGAAGATTATGGTGCTACTTTGAAGCACAAGTGTGGTAAAGGATAGTAAAATTGTCCCTTCTCTCTTTTTCTCTCATTTTTTTTTCTTTTTTGGGCCTTCTCTTTTTTTATGGCCTTTCTCTCTCTTTTTTTATTCCTCACTTGGGACAATGCTCTAGAAAATGATGATCATCACACTTCTATTTATTTACAACTCAATGATTACAACTCGATACTAGAACAAAGTATGACTCTATATGAATGCCTCCGGCGGTGTACCAGGATATGCAATGAACCAAGAGTGACATGTATGAAAGAATTATGAACGGTGGCTTTGCCACAAATACTATATCAACTACATGATCATGCTAAGCAATATGACAACGATGAACGTGTCATGATAAACGGAATGGTGGAAAGTTGCATGGCAATATATCTCGGAATGGCTATGGAAATGCCATAATAGGTAGGTATGGTGGCTGTTTTGAGGAAGATATAAGGAGGTTTATGTGTGAAAGAGCGTATCATATCACGGGGTTTGGATGCACTGGCGAAGTTTGCACCAACTCTCAATGTGAGAAAGGGCAATGCACGGTACCGAAGAGGCTAGCAATGATGGAAAGGTGAGAGTGCGTATAATCCATGGACTCAACATTAGTCATAAAGAACTCACATACTTATTGCAAAAATCTACAAGTCATCAAAAACCAAGCACTACACACATGCTCCTAGGGGGATAGATTGGTAGGAAAAGACCATCGCTCGTCCCCGACCGCCACTCATAAGGAGGACAATCAAAGAACACCTCATGTTTCAAATTTGTTACATAACGTTTACCATACGTGCATGCTATGGGACTTGCCACCTTCATCACAAGTATTTCTCAAATTCACAACTACTCAACTAGCACGACTTTAATATCACTACCTCCATATCTCAAAACAATCATCAAGTATCAAACTTCTCTTAGTATTCAACACACGCATAAGAAAGTTTTTACTAATCTTGAATACCTAGCATATTAGGATTATTTAAGCAAATTACCATGCTATTTAAGACTCTCAAAATAATCTAAGTGAAGCATGAGAGATCAATAGTTTCTATCAAACAAATCCACCACCGTGCTCTAAAAGATATAAGTGAAGTACTAGAGCAAAACTATATAACTCAAAAGAAATAAGTGAAGCACATAGAGTATTCTAATAATTTCCAAATCATGTGTGTGTCTCTCAAAAGGTGTGTACAGAAAGGATGATTGTGGTAAAATAAAAAGCAAAGACTCAAATCATACAAGACGCTCCAAGCAAAACACATATCATGTGGTGAATAAAAATATAGCTCCAAGTAAAGTTACCGATGGAAGTAGACGAAAGAGGGGATGCCTTCCGGGGCATCCCCAACCTTTGGCTTTTAGGTGTCCATAGATTATCTTCGGGGTGCCATAGGCATCCCCAAGCTTAGGCTCTTGCCACTCCTTGTTCCATAATCCATCAAATCTTTCACCCAAAACTTGAAAACTTCACAACACAAAACTTAACAGAAAATCTCGTGAGCTCCGTTAGCGAAAGATAACAAAAGACCACTTCAAGGTACTGTAATGAACTCATTCTTTATTTATATTGGTGTTAAACCTACTGTATTCCAACTTCTCTATGGTTTATAAACTCTTTTACTAGCCATAGATTCATCAAAACAAGCAAACAACACACGAAAAACAGAATCTGTCAAAAACAGAACAGTCTGTAGTAATCTGTTACTAACGCAAACTTCTGGAACTCCAAAACATCAGCCAAAATAGGACGACCTAGACAATTTGTTTATTGATCAGCAGAAATTGGAATCAGTATTTTATCACGTTCTGGTGATTTTTAACAATTATTTTCGTGAACAGAAAGTTTCTGGAAATTTCTGTAAGATCAAATAACTATCATCCAAGAAGATCCTATAGGTTTAACTTGGCACAAACACTAATTAAAACATAAAAACACATCTAACCAGAGGCTAGAACAAATATTTATTCCTAAACAGAAGCAAAAGAAAAAAAACTAAAAATAAAATTGGGTTGCCTCCTGTCGTGGAATTGTCACGGCAGATGTCCTTGAACTAGGACTTAGTCGTGGAGCCATCGCAATTTGGAAGCTTGAAGGGGTTATGCGGGACAAGGAACACGAGGATTTATACTGGTTCGGCCCCTTACGGTGAAGGTAAAAGCCTACGTCCAGTTCGAGGTGTTATTGATTAGGGTTACGATCGCCAGGGAGCTAAACAGCTATGCCCGGTTCTCGATGAGGTTGTTGTCGTCCCTAAACCGCTGCCGGGTCCTCCCTTTATATAGGGAGGCTGACGCCCAGCAGCCCTTAGAGTCCCGGCCGGCTCATAAGAGCGTCCGGCTCGGACTCTGAACAATACTTGCCTTACACTACAAGCCTACTATAACAATGATTGTAACTACAGGCTTTAAGCCATATCCGGGTCTCAGCCCATCTCAGGCCCATTATCTTGACACTTAGCTCCGGGCTTCTGGCAATGACCCTTAGAATAACCCGGCCCTCCTGGCGGGTTACTCCAAGGTCTATATCCTCAACATTAGGCCCCAGATTGACTTGAGCCGGCTCGTGTCAATCTTCCACTCTGCAGACAGAAAAAATCTCCGGCTTACCATTCATGTGAAGGCCATAACCCGGAGTGACGTCATCCTCCGGACTCCGGATAATCCGCCGTGACGTCATCCTCCATTAAGTCCGTTTTTTACTCCGCCAGATCCGCAACGGATCTTTGCTTTTACTGTCGTTCCGAAAATCGAGGCGCCGTGAGGGGGAGATAACCACGCCGTGGCCTCCTTGAATCCCGCGCCCACTTATGACTCTGCCTTATAAATAGGCCGGCCCAACGCTCTCTTCCTCACGCTCTCCTTCTTCCTCCTCGCGTTGTCGCTCTTCTGCCCGAGCTCTGCGACCGCCGCCGCCATCGCGCCCCCGATCTTCATCAACCCGGCCGCTGCATCACCCTGACTCGGACCAGATAACGGCGGCGACCTCCACCCTTCCTCAACTCCGGTGAGTCTTCTCTGCCTTGATAGGATAGATCTGTGGTAGGGTTCCTTCAGTTCTTCGTGTTCGTCACCATTGCCCACAAACTCGGTAGTCCTTGTCGCCACTGTAGTTGGTTGATCTTTAACCTTGCGTAGAAACACTGCGGTAGATGTTTGAAACCCATTTCATCTGCAAGAAATCCTCTTTTTACTGCATAAGAACTGTGTTCAACCTCAAGAACTTCTCCTGCCTCTGTCTTTTAGGTCTAGAAAATTTTCTCTGCTGCGACTATTTTGATCCAAAAAAGTTACGGTAGTCTGTGAAACCTGTTTTACCACACTTAGTAAAAACTGCAACCATTGAATCTCGGCGGCTTACACGTCCGGCTTAAAGAAAACACGCGCCGTAGAACTTTCCGGTTTAAGGAGAACCATGCTCTGTAGACTCTTCCGGCTTAATTGTAGTAACCCGTAGATGACCAACTTATTCTGAACGCTCCTATGGCTTAGATAACCCACCATATCTGAATACATATCATTAGTCCCCTTCATAATCCGCCACCTTAGTTTGAACAATAGATCCCCGGCTTATAATTGACCCGGATACTTTTCTCTTTATTATAGACCACCAACCTTCACCATGCCTCCCAAGGCTCCTATCACTTGCAACTGGATGAGATCCAACGTCACTGACGAGACCCTGGCCAACTTCGTTAAGTCCGGATATCTGCCCAAGAAGGAAGTGATGTCCTACCGTGCACCTAACCCGTCAGAAGAAAGACCGCAGCCGAGGGACGGGGAGGTAGTGATCTTTGCGGACCATATGAGCCGGGGCTTCGCACCGCCCGGCTCAAAATTCTTCCGGGACGTGCTCAACTTCTTTGACCTCCGGCCTCAGGATATAGGACCCAATTCCATATCCAACATCTGCAACTTCCAAGTCTTTTGTGAAGTATATCTTGGAGAAGAACCGAGTCTGCTGCTTTTCAGAGAGCTGTTTTATCTGAACCGCCAAAATGAGTGCGCCAACGGGCCAAGCCTAGAGTTAGGCGGCATCTCCATCCAGCGACGTAGGGATTGTCTGTTTCCTTACGCAGAGCCGCCGAGCCACCCTAAGGACTGGAATATGACTTGGTTCTACTGCCAAGACACATCCCCGGCTGACGAGAATCCGCTGCCCGGCTTTCGCCCAACGCGCCTGGAACCGACTCATCCACTATCCGACAAACTGACTGCCGCGGAACGCCAGCCCCTGCTTCCAACGATCAACAAGATCAAGGCCCTGCTAGGCAACGGGCTGAACGGAATTGATCTAGTCCGGGTCTGGATCTCATGGCGGGTGATCCCATTAAGCCGCCGCCCCGGCTTAATGTGTGAGTACACCGGGCGAAAAGATGACCCGCAGAGGCACAGTCGCAATGATCTTCCAGAAGACGTTGCCGAAGAAGAAACCAAGGCTCTGTTAAACGAGAGCCTGGCAGATTGTGGAAGAACCGGGCTAGCCCCGTTCTGCAAGACCAATCCAGCCCCAGCAGTAAGCCGCTGACTTTAACCTTTCCACTTCTTTTACATGTCACCTTGCTCTGAACCATTTTAAGAGTTCATTACTGTATTTCTCAGGCTGATGACAAGTTCTGGCGGGTCAAGTATGACCATGAGGCGGCCAAGAAGGCGAGGAAGGCGAAGAAAGCCGCCAAGAAAGCCGCCCCTCGCAAAAAGGGAAGCAGACCCACTGCTTCGGAGCTGCTGCAATTAAGCGACAGCTCCGAGTCTGAGGTAACCCTTAAACCTTTAAACTCCTGCCATATTTGTCGTTTGCTGCTGTCCGCCTTATCAACATTTTGCTTATTGACAGGATGACACCGGCGCCAGTAACCCGGTGATTGAAGAGGTAACATCACTTTCCTCCGACTCGGAGCCTTTGTCGCAGCTGAAAGTCCGAAGAGTAACCCGGAAAGTAAGCTTTTCTCATCCATTAGCTCATCAAGACCCTCAATTTCTTTTGAAGCAACAGGTCCATGAAAGCCGGCGTCACACCCGGGCCCGCAAGGACACCGACCTCTCCACCGGGTTACCCGACGCAACAAGGAAGCGTCGTACTGAGGTTTTTTCTCACCTGTACCCTTTTCATCCGTTGGCGGGTGTCATCCGTCAGCCACTCAACTCTTCTGACTCCAATTACCAGGAGACCTCCCCCTCTTCGGGTGACTCCATGCAGTCAAGTCTGCCGGCCTTCAAAACTGCACCCGGGTAATAATAATCTCCTTACATTATCTGTCTGTACTTACTCTTTGTATACCTAACACTTCTGTCTTTTCAGTGCCCAGGAAAAGCTCACCAAAAGAGCAAAGAAGACCAGGTCAGCCGGAGTGCCAGACTTGCCTGAACCGGAGACGACAGCTCAAGAGCCGCCAGCCGCCTCCGCCGTCGAAGCCACCATTCCCATGGACACGGCGCCTGAAGCCCCTGCCCCGACCACCAAGACAACGACCGAAGCATCAGCTAACCCGGAGGCCTCCGGCTCAGCCCCACCAGCTAACGACCCGGACGTGGTAATTACCCGGACGGAGTATGTTGAGCCGGGGAGGCCGACCGCGCTGGCCAAATGCTCCGCCAAGGGGGAGTTGCTGCAACCCCACCGGGTGAATCTGGATCCTCCAGCTACACCGACTTAAGCATTGGAGAGCTCGTCTCAGGCTACATCAGCCAAGTTCACAAGAGCCGGGACGCTGAGATCGCTATAGTCAACCAGATCCAACAAAAATCTGAGGTAACCTTCTGCTGTCTTCTTACTTTCTGCATAGTGATCCTTGTCATTCTAGCCCCCAAGTCTATGACTTATACGTGAATATGTCGTAGACTTAGATTCCGGTTTACTTAACTGAACCGGCAGTACGTAGATAGATACATTCAATATGCATTAGCCCCCAAGTGCCAAGTGTCTTTGCTTGGAAAGTGCTTGGGACTTATAGAATGACTGATAATAACCCGGAAATATATGCAGGCTGCTGGCAAGAAATTTGAGTCGGACCTTGCGGATCTCAAGAGCCGGCTAAAGACACAAGAGATGGAGACCCGGAAGGCTAACGCCAAGTTTGTCTCCAGCATCGCCGCTCAGGAGAAACTGAAGACCGAATTCGATGCTGAGCGGAAGGCCTGGGCTGAGGAGAAAGCCGCACTGGTGACCCGGGCAGAACAGGCGGAGAAGGCCCTCACTGAGAAGACCGCTGAGCTCTCCGGCCTAAAGCTCCAGGTTTCCCAAATGGTGGCTGCTATCTTCGGTAAGTCGCCGCGCCGGCTTTCATCAAGTCTGTACATGTTATGATTCATTCGTGTCACCGGCTTACCTGATCTTTATTTAAATAGGTCCCAGGAGTGCCAACCTCAACCAGAGCGTGGTCACCAAGTTAAAGGCCGTATACACCCTGGTGGAACAACTCTACACCGGGTCACAGCGCGCCTTAGCTGTGGTGGCCCTATCCAACGAGGTGCCAACCCATCTGGCCGAAGTCCTGCGCCGGCTCACGGTTCTGCCACAGCGGATCCAGGAGCTACGCCGAGCCTCCGCAAGATCCGGGGCAATTTCCGCGCTGAGCCGGGCCAAAGCATTCCTGCCGGAGCTAGACCCGGCAGACATCGCCCTGGGTTACCCAAGCCTAAAGGAAGACGGCTCCGCCTTCGACCAGAAGGACTTCGCGGCATGTGTGAAGGCTGTGCGCCCGGTGGCCACCATCATCGGGAACGACACCGACTTAACCAAGTATCAGCCGGGGTACAACGCGGAGAATCAGAGGATTCCAACCCCTCGCTATGAGGCTCTTAGTCTGATTCCTCCGGCTCGCCAGCACACCTTCGCCCCCGAGATTGACCCGGCCGGGTTAATTGACGAAGAAGCCCAGTTCGAAGCTCTCAGCGGCATCAACTGGAAGTCGTCAACCTTCGAGGTCTTGGGATCAGCCGGAGCAGAAGACGAGCCGGGGACTTCGACTCAGCAGGCGTCATAAAGCGGCTGGCGGTTCACCGAACAACGCTCCACCCTTTAGACTTTGAAGGATTTTTGTAATAGCATAAGTGCAACAATTTATCTCTGCCGTGCCATCGTGCACGTAATGAATGCTGAAACCCCTTGAAGTTATTCTTTTGGTGCTCCTCCGGGTCAT
This sequence comes from Triticum aestivum, assembly GCF_018294505.1. Lineage (NCBI taxonomy): Eukaryota > Viridiplantae > Streptophyta > Magnoliopsida > Poales > Poaceae > Triticum > Triticum aestivum. The sequence goes on along the minus strand of NC_057814.1, from coordinate 398,630,718 downwards.
AGTTATCCCTTTGTCCTTCTCAACCTTAAAAAGTACCTTCAAGTATCTGCATAGAAAGGCAAATCACAAGTCTCAAGGCGGCTTACCGCCCTGAGAATCAGGTGTTTGAGATGGATAACCCGGAATACGAACCAAAAAGACTGGTCGTTAACTATACTCTGAACATAGCCGTGATAACACACTTAACGGCCTGTAAGCATACTTCCGGTTTAAATAACCCGGGTAACTTGGTTGGTACCTTAATTCGAATTTACCTGTCTTTGATGACATCCATGATGCTCAACTAACAAGATAAACCAAAATTAAACCGGCAAGTGAGACCCGGCAGCGCATACCTTGACATGATCAAAGTAGACTTGTGATAAAGTACAAAAACTTGGGGCTTCCGGTTCGAATACGACCAGAAACCCGGTCCAAAGGGGTTAAGCTAAGATTCAGATGCGATCACGTAGCCCCCAGTGGGTGTGGCGATGCCAATCAAAAGGGTATCGACAGCTATGTTCTCTTTGGTTCGAATACGACCCATGTTTGAACAGGAAGCCCCCAAGTGACTCTGAAAATTGTTTAACGACGCCGATTCGAATACGATCCACGTCGGTTCTCCCAATGAGCCGACCTATGATTCAAATATGAGCAAAGGCAACCTCCCAATGAGCTCGGCACTTTTGCCAATCAAATGGGTATCGACAGCTGTGTTCTCTTTGGTTCGAATACGACCCATGTTTGAACAGGAAGCCCCCAAGTGACCTTACTGCTTACGGCTAGATTCGAATACGATCATAAGCCGGATCCTCCTTTCAAATTAGCATGTAAAAAATGACACACACATAATTGGAGGAGAAAAAGGACAGAGGTCCTGCTTTATTGCTTATCATAATATATACATGTCTGAGATAAATATGTACACCACGAGAGCCAGCAGCTCAAGTGTAGTAAGGCCGAAGCTGAGCTATATTCCATGGCCGACGGGTCTCCTCCTCAGATTTACGCGAATCCTTATGTTCCCGAATATCAATGAGATAATATGACCCGTTGTGCAAGTTCTTACTGACCACAAAGGGCCCTTCCCAAGGCGGGGATAACTTGTGTGCATCAGTTTGATCCTGGATGAGCCGGAGCACAAGGTCGCCTTCCTGGAAGACCCGGGATTTGACACGGCGGCTATGATAACGGCGCAGGTCTTGTTGGTAAATCGCTGAACGGGCTGCCGCCACATCACGTTGTTCGTCCAACAAGTCCAGAGCATCTTGGCGCGCTTGTTCATTATCCGTCTCATCATAAGCCGCCACACGAGGCGAATCATGACAGATGTCGCTGGGGAGGACTGCTTCTGCTCCATAAACCATGAAGAAAGGCGTGAAGCCAGTAGACCTGTTAGGAGTAGTGTTGATGCTCCATAAGACGGAGGGCAGCTCCTCCACCCAACAGCCCGGCGTCCGTTGCAAAGGGACCAAAAGCCGGGGTTTGATGCCCTTCAGAATCTCCTGGTTAGCTCTCTCAGCTTGACCATTGGATTGAGGGTGAGCCACTGAGGAAACATCAAGTCGGATATGCTCCCGTTGACAAAATTCTTCCATAGCGCCCTTGGATAAATTGGTGCCATTGCTAGTTATGATGCTGTGCGGAAAGCCAAAGCGGAAAATCACCTTTTTCATAAATTGAACCGCCGTGGCTGCATCGCACTTGCTAACTGGCTCAGCCTCCACCCACTTCGTGAATTTGTCAACGGCCACCAAGAGGTGGGTCTTCTTATCCTTGGATCGTTTAAAAGGCCCAACCATATCAAGCCCCCAGACCGCAAAGGGCCAAGTGATTGGGATCATCCTCAACTCCTGAGCCGGCACATGAGCCCGTCGTGAGAACCTTTGGCAACCATCGCACTTACTGACCAAGTCCTCTGCATCAGCATGAGCCGTCAGCCAATAAAAACCATGACGGAAAGCCTTGGCTACAAGAGATTTTGAACCGGCATGATGGCCACAATCCCCCTCATGGATCTCGCGCAAGATCTCTTGACCTTCCTCAGGGGAGATACAACGCTGAAATGCCCCTGAAACACTGATGTAACTCGCCATCAATGACAACCATTGACTTAGCCCGCCGGGTTACTTGCCTGGCCAGAGTTTCATCCTCAGGCAACTCCCCCCGGGTTATATAAGCCAAATATGGCATTGTCCAGTCTGGTATGACATGAAGAGCCGCCACCAGTCGTGCCTCCGGGTCAGGGATAGCCAAGTCCTCTTCTGTAGGCAACTTAACCGAGGGGTTATACAAGACATCCAAGAAAATGTTAGGCGGCACCGGCTTTCGCTGAGAGCCTAACCGGCTTAAAGCATCAGCCGCCTCATTTTTCCTGCGATCAATGTGCTCCACTTGGTATCCCTGAAAATGCCCAGCAATAGCATCAACCTCGCGACGATAAGCCGCCATGAGAGGATCCTTAGAATCCCAGGTGCCTGACACTTGTTGAGCCACCAAATCTGAGTCCCCAAAGCACCTTACTCGGCTTAAGCTCATCTCCTTAGCCACCCGAAGACCGTGGAGCAAAGCTTCGTATTCAGCCGCATTGTTAGTGCAAGGAAACATCAACCGTAGCACGTAATGGAACTTGTCACCTTTTGGGGAAGCCAATACAACACCAGCTCCCGAGCCCTCCAACTGTCTGGACCCGTCGAAGTGGATAGTCCAATAAGTGTTATCCGGCTTTTGCTCAGGCACTTGAGACTCCGTCCAATCATTGATGAAATCCACCAAAGCCTGAGATTTAACAGCAGTGCGCGGCACATATTTGAGGCCATGAGGTCCATGTTCTATAGCCCACTTAGCGATTCTCCCTGTAGCCTCTCTGTTCTGGATAATATCACCAAGGGGGGCAGAACTGACCACAGTGATGGGATGACCCTGAAAATAATGTTTGAGCTTCCGGCTTGCCATGAACACACCGTATACAAGCTTCTGCCAATGCGGGTACCGCTGCTTGGACTCAATGAGCACCTCGCTAACATAATACACCGGCCGCTGAACCGGATGCTCCTTACCCGCCTCCTTGCGCTCCACTACAATAGCCACGCTGACGGCTCGTGCATTTGCCGCTACATACAGTAGCAAGGGCTCCTTATCAACCGGAGCAGCAAGGACGGGGGGCTCTGCCAGTTGCTTTTTCAAATCCTCGAAAGCGGTATTGGCTGCATCATTCCAGATAAAGCTATCAGTCTTCTTCATCAACTGATATAGGGGCATAGCCTTCTCACCCAAACGGCTTATAAACCGGCTTAAAGCAGCAATGCGACCCGCCAAACGCTTAACGTCATTTATACATGCCGGCTTAGCCAGGGAGGTGATAGCCTTGATCTTCTCCGGGTTAGCCTCAATGCCTCTGTCAGAAACCAAGAAGCCCAATAGTTTGCCTGCAGGAACACCAAAAACACACTTGGCCGGGTTAAGCATCATCTTGTAGACTCGGAGATTATCGAAGGTTTCCCTTAAGTCATCTATCAGGGTTTCCTCCTTGATGGATTTAACCACAATATAATCCACGTAGGCGTGAACATTGCGCCCGATCTGTTTATGAAGACAATTCTGCACACAACGCTGGTAAGTCGCCTGTGCACACTTGAGTCCAAAAGGCATAGACACATAGCAGAAGGCTCCAAAGGGAGTGATGAACGCCGTCTTCTCCTGGTCCTTAACTGCCATCTTAATCTGATGATACCCGGAATAGGCATCCAAGAAACTTAAGCGTGCACAACCTGCCGTAGCATCAATGATTTGATCAATACGGGGGAGAGCAAAAGGATCAGCGGGGCACGCCTTGTTCAAGTCCGTGTAGTCCACACACATCCGCCAGGTGCCGTTCTTCTTGAGTACGAGCACCGGGTTAGCCAACCACTCCGGGTGAAAAACCTCAACAATGAACCCGGCCGCCAAGAGCCGGGCCACTTCTTCGCCGATAGCTTTCCGCCTTTCCTCGTTAAACCATCGAAGGAATTGTCTGACCGGCTTAAATTTCGGATCAATATTGAGAGTGTGCTCAGCGAGTTCTCTAGGTACACCTGGCATGTCAGAAGGTTTCCACGCGAAGATGTCCCTGTTCTCACGGATGAACTCGATGAGCGCGCTTTCCTATTTTGGGTCCAGATTTGCACTGATGCTAAACTGCTGAGACGAGTCACCTGGAACAAAATCAACAAGTTTAGTCTCATCAGCTGATTTAAATTTCATTGCTGGTTCATTCTCTGTGGTTGGCTTTTTCAGAGAGGTCATATCTGTTGGGTCAACATTGTCTTTATAAAATTTCAACTCTTCTGTGGCACAAACAGACTCTGCATAAGCTGTGTCACCTTCCTCACACTCCAGAGCCACTTTCCGGCTGCCGTGAACCGTAATGGTCCCGTTGTGACCCGGCATCTTGAGCTGTAAGTACACATAACACGGTCGTGCCATGAACTTGGCGTAAGCCGGCCATCCAAATATAGCGTGGTATGGACTTCTTATCTTGACCACCTCAAAGGTCAACTTCTCCACCCTGTAGTTGTTCTCATCACCAAAAGCCACTTCCAGTTCGATCTTGCCAACTGGATAAGCCGACTTACCAGGTACCACACCATGGAAGATAGTATTTGACTGGCTGAGGTTCTTATCGACTAGCCCCATACGACAGAAAGTCTCATAATAGAGGATGTTGATGCTGCTGCCTCCATCCATGAGTACTTTTGTGAACTTATAACCTCCCACCTGGGGAGCCACCACTAAGGCCAGGTGGCCCGGGTTATCCACCCGGAGGGGTGATCCTCCCTACTCCACACTATGGCCTGCTCAGACCACCGTAAGTAGCGTGGAACCGCCGGCTCAACAGCATTAACCGCCCTCTTGTGAAGCTTCTCGTCTCGTTTGCACAAGCTAGTGGTGAACACGTGATACTGTCCACCGCTAAGCTGCTTTGGGTTGGTCTGATAACCCCCCTGCTGCTGTTGATGACCCTGACCAGACTGCTGATTAAAGCCCCCTTGACCGTTCTGAGGACCGGAATTTGAACCGCCGCCCGGGCCATGAAAGCCGCCGGCGCCTGAGCCGCCACCCGGACCATTGTAGTTTTTAAAGGCCTTCATGATAGCACAATCCTTCCACAGATGAGTCGCTGGCTTCTCTCTAGAGCCGTGTCTCGGACAAGGTTCGTTCAACAGCTGCTCCAGAGAAGGTCCTGACCCGCCGCCTCGGGGAGGGGGCCTCCCCTTGCGTCGCTGGTTATTACCTTGAGAGTTGGTGTTGGCCACAAACTCTAGGCTGCCATCGGCCTTGCGCTTGCCTCCTCCTTGGTTCCTCGGGTTAAACTGAGGACCCTTGCCATTGCCGTTCTTCTTTCCCTTCCCTGCCCTTTCATCATCTGAAGGGGGATCCTTGGTACCATCAGAATCGGCGTACTTGACAAGAGCCGCCATTAGTGTACCCATATCAGTGCAGTCCCGTTTAAGCCGCCCAAGTTTCATCTTTAGGGGCACAAAGCGACAGTTTTGTTCCAACATTAAGACTGCAGAGCCGGCATCCATCTTATCCGATGAATGTATGATCTCCTTGACCCGGCGAACCCAATGGGTCGTGGATTCACCTTCTTGCTGCTTACGGTTAGTCAAATCCATAATTGACATAGATTGCCTGCAGGTATCTTTGAAGTTTTGAATGAACCGGGCTTTCAGCTCAGCCCAAGACCCAATGGAGTTCGGTGGTAGCCCTTTTAACCACGTGCGGGCAGTTCCATCTAACATCATGGTAAAATATTTGGCCATGGCCGCCTCACTGACCTCTAGCAATTCCATAGCCATCTCATAACTCTCAATCCAGGCGGCAGGCTGTAAGTCTGCTGTATAGTTAGGCACCTTCCGAGGGCCCTTGAAGTCCTTAGGTAGACGTTCATTGCGGATGGCTGGCACCAAACAAGGGACACCCCCAGTCCTAGTAGAAATTCCCACATCAACGGACGTCGTTGGATACGCCGGGGGGGTCTGGTAAGCCGTCAATTGAGGCGCCTGCTCCGCCTCTCGCCGCGCTTGGTCTGCTGCGTAGAAGGCTCCAATATGAGCCGGGCCATGGCCAGGGGGCGGGTCATGGCGTCGGACATTGCTTGAGCCGGTTGCTGAGACCATGTGCCGGCTGTAACTCGGGCTCTGGCCTGGGCGAGGAGTTGAGTGGATCCTGTCCCGGCTGTAGGAGTACGCCTCTTGCTGCGCCAGAGCCGTCTGCAGGAGTTCCCTGACCCGGCGGGTTTCGATGGCCGCCGGGGAGTCGCCGTCCACGGGGAGAGCCGCCAGTCGTGCTGCCGCCGCCACCATGTTCTCCAGCGGGTTATCATAGTGACCCGGGGGTATTGGGACATACTGAGGCGGGGGAGGGGGCACCTGGGGAGGCCCCATCACCCGTGGCTGAATAAGGGGTCCCGACCCGGGCGCAATGATCCCTGGCGGGTTACTAGACCCTGCACCCGGCGTGTTGAAGAGATTGCGTGGATCGTAAACCGGCGGGAGTCGAGACTGGGCCTTCTGATGCCTCCTTCTCATGACCTCGTTGGCCGCGTTCTGATCCATCGTGAGTTGTAAGGACTGCGCCTGAATCAACTGAGTCCGGGCGTCGATAGCTGCCCGCTCCGCAGCCAGCCTGATCCCTTCCGCTGCCAGATCCTCTTTAGCCTTTATCAGATCCAATTTCAACTGTGCCACCTCCGCATCATGCTGGGCTTGATCCGCCGGGTCGACCGCGGCAGTTAACAGGGCCGTCATCTTGTCCGTGAGATCCATCAGCACCTGAGCCGGGGAAGGCACCGGGTTTCCCGATCCGGCAGCGGGGTTCTGAACAGGCTGCGCACTGGCCATAAAAACTCCAACCTGATTTGGCGGTTCAAAAAGGTCCGGAATACTGTCGCCGTCGGAACAGCCCATGAACCTGCCCTCTTGAAGTTGGTACAACGAGTTCGATTCATCAGTGGCCGACTCGCCGTCAGAGCCGGCGGCCGCCTCATCACCAGACCCGGATGGATCAGAGGGTCCTCCATGGATGCATCCCACAAAGGCGCGCCTTAAGGCAGGCCGGGCCCGGGCGGGTCGTGCGCGCTGAGCCGTTTCGATGAGATCGGTGCAGAGATCCGGCTCGGGGCCTAGCTCACCAATCTTGCCAATAAAGACATGAATTCCGCCGAAGGGGACCCGGTACCCGTACCCAATTGAGTCGGCGTCGGGGCCCCAGTCCTCGTCGTCGATGTAGAGCTTGCCGCGACGACTCTTGGTCATCCGGCCTATGGCGTATCCCTTGAGCCCTTCGAAGCGGCCCTTCAAGAACTCAAATCCGCCGTGCGCTGGCCCCACGGTGGGCGCCAACTGTCGTGGAATTGTCACGGCAGATGTCCTTGAACTAGGACTTAGTCGTGGAGCCATCGCAATTTGGAAGCTTGAAGGGGTTATGCGGGACAAGGAACACGAGGATTTATACTGGTTCGGCCCCTTACGGTGAAGGTAAAAGCCTACGTCCAGTTCGAGGTGTTATTGATTAGGGTTACGATCGCCAGGGAGCTAAACAGCTATGCCCGGTTCTCGATGAGGTTGTTGTCGTCCCTAAACCGCTGCCGGGTCCTCCCTTTATATAGGGAGGCTGACGCCCAGCAGCCCTTAGAGTCCCGGCCGGCTCATAAGAGCGTCCGGCTCGGACTCTGAACAATACTTGCCTTACACTACAAGCCTACTATAACAATGATTGTAACTACAGGCTTTAAGCCATATCCGGGTCTCAGCCCATCTCTGGCCCATTATCTTGACACTTAGCTCCGGGCTTCTGGCAATGACCCTTAGAATAACCCGGCCCTTCTGGCGGGTGACTCCAAGGTCTATATCCTCAACACCTCCCAACAAGCGCTATTGCTTAACGCCCCTAGCTAGGCATAAAAGCAAGGATAGATCTAGGTATTGCCATCTTTGGTAGGCAATTCTTCAATGAGACATCTATCATCCTTAGAAATTTCTTTCTTTTTAGTAATTATCAAACTTTTAGGAACAAGATCGAAAAAATCATTTGTAGCAAATGGTTCCTTAATGATAGTAAAAAGATTGGGGTGAATACTTATAGATTTAAGATCCGCAGTTTCCTTACTAGAGGATTAACCCTTGTTTTTAGGAACATACATAAGCTTGGCAGTTTTAGTTGAAGGACTTGGAGTATTCTTTACGGAAGAAAAAACGGTTCCCAAGTTGGTAATGATACCCTCAAGTTTATCGATTCTAGTGGAATCTTGATTTATTCTTTCATTAACCATGGGTTCCTTCTCCTTAATATTTTTCAAAGTGACTCCTACCTTAGATCCATATTGGGTAATTTGGTTGTGGATCTTTTTATCCAGATTTTCAATTAACTCTATGGTAGCAACTTTATTTTCAATAATTTCAAGTCTTTGCATTACATGCTCCAAAGTTAACATAGTTCCATTAACCAAAAGAGGTGGTGAGCCAAATAAATCTATCATAGCATTGTAAGAGTCAAAAGTATGACTACCCAAGAAATTCCCTCCGGTAATGGTATCAAGAATATATCTATACCAAGGATTAGCGCCTACATAAAAATTGCGGAGAAGAACAGAACTAGATTGCTTCCTGGTAGATTTATTTTGAGCATTGCAAATTCTATACCAAGCGTCTTTCAAATTTTCTCCCTCCCTTTGTTTAAAATTGAGAACTTCATTTTCGGGAGACAACGGAGAAGATAAAGGACTAGCCATAACGACAAGCAAACGGAAAAGAGGAGAACGAAAAAGAGAGGGCGAATAAAACGGCTAGGGTGAAATGGGGGAGAGGAAAACGAGAGGCAAATGGCAAATAATGTAATGCGGGAGATAAGGGTTTGTGATGGGTACATGGTAGGTTGACTTTGGCGTAGACCTCCCCGGCAACGGCGCCAGAAATCTTTCTTGCTACCTCTTGAGCACTGCGTTGGTTTTCCCTTGAAGAGGAAAGGGTGATGCAGCAAAGTAGCGTAAGTATTTCCCTCAGTTTTTGAGAACCAAGGTATCAATCCAGTAGGAGGCTACGTGCGAGTCCCTCGCACCTACACAAAACAAATAAATCCTTGCAACCAACGCGATAAGGGGTTGTCAATCCCTACATGGTCACTTACGAGAGTGAGATCTGATAGATATGATAGGATAATATTTTTGGTATTTTTATGATAAAGATGCAAAGTAAAAATAAAAGCAAAGTAAAAAGCAAAGGAAATAACTCAGTGTTGGAAGATTAATATGATGAAGATAGACCCGGGGGCCATAGGTTTCACCAGTGGCTTCTCTCAAGAGCATAAGTATTTTACGGTGGGTGAACAAATTACTGTTGAGCAATTGACAGAATTGAGCATAGTTATGAGAATATCTAGGTATGATCATGTATATAGGCATCACGTCCAAGACAAGTAGACCGACTCCTGCCTGCATCTACTACTATTACTCCACACATCGACCGCTATCCAGCATGCATCTAGAGTATTAAGTTCATAAGAATAGAGTAACGCCTTAAGAAAGATGACATGATGTAGAGGGATAAATTCATGCGATATGATAAAAAACCCATCTTGTTATCCTTGATGACAACAATACAATACGTGCCTTGCTGCCCCTACTGTCACTGGGAAAGGACACCGCAAGATTGAACCCAAAGCTAAGCACTTTTCTCCCATTGCAAGAAAGATCAATCTAGTAGGCCAAACCAAACTGATAATTCAAAGAGACTTGCAAAGATAACCAATCATACATAAAAGAATTCAGAGAAGATTCAAATATTTTTCATAGATAAACTTGATCATAAACCCACAATTCATCGGTCTCAACAAACACACCGCAAAAGAAGATTACATCGAATAGATCTCCATGAGAGAGGGGGGGAACATTGTATGGAGATCCAAAAAGAGAGAAGAAGCCATCTAGCTACTAACTATGGACCCGAAGGTCTGAGGTAAACTACTCACACTTCATCAGAGAGGCTATGGTGTTGATGTAGAAGCCCTCCGTGATGGATGCCCCCTCCGGCAGAGCTCCGGAACAGGCCCCAAGATGGGATCTCGTGGGTACAGAAGGTTGCAGTGGTGGAATTAGGTTTTTGGCTCCGTATCTGATCATTTGGGGGTACGTAGGTATATATAGGACAAAGGAGTACGTCGGTGGAGCAACGTGGGGCCCACGAGGATGGAGGGCACGCTGGGGGGGGGGGTAGGCGCGCCCCCTACCTCGTGGCTTCCTGGAAGCTTCTCTTACGTAGGGTCCAAGTCTCCTGGATCATGTTCGTTCTGAAAATCACGTTCCCGAAGGTTTCATTCCGTTTGGACTCCGTTTGATATTCTTTTTCTGCGAAACTCTGAAATAGGCAAAAAACAGCAATTCTGGGCTGGGCCTCCGGTTAATAGGTTAGTCCCAAAAATAATATAAAAGTGAATAATAAGCCCAATAATGTCCAAAACAGAAGATAATATAGCATGGAGCAATCAAAAATTATAGATACGTTGGAGACGTATCAAGACCCTTCCTAAAAATAAGATGAATTGCAATTATTTGATGACTCAGAACGGTTTGTTAGTTTTCAAGAAAGCTTATGATCTATACTTTAACATGTGAATAGATTGTTACTTGATCATGAGAAGCTTTATGAGATGAGCTACTGTTATGATATATAATGATGCTAGAAAAGGTGATTGAAATTATCATTGATCAAACTTGTGCACCTGTTAGCATTCACACTTCATAAATTATTTCTTTTATCATTTACCTACTCAAGGACGAGCAGGAATTAAGCTTGGGGATGCTGATACGTCTCCAAGGTATCTATAATTTATGAAGTATGCATGCTATTATATTATCAGTTTTGGATGTTTATGGGCTTTATTAAACACTTTTATATTATTTTTGGGACTAACCTATTAACCCAGAGCCCAGTGCCAGTTTCTGTTTTTCCCTTGTTTCAGTGTTTCGCAGAAAAGGAATATCAAACGGAGTCCAAACAGAATGAAACCTTCGGGAGCGTGATTTTTGGAACGAACGTGATCCAGGAGACTTGGGGTTGAAGTCAAGGAAGCTTCGAGGTGGCCACGAGGCAGGGAGGCGCGCTTGCCCCCCTGGGTGCGCCCCCACCCTCGTGGGCCCCTCGTGGCTCCCCTTACTGACTTCTTTCGCCTATATATATCCATATACCCTAAAAACATCGAGGAACAGAATAGATCGGGAGTTCCGCCGCCGCAAGCCTCTGTAGCCACCAAAAACCAATCGGGACCCTGTTCCGGCACCCTGCCGGAGGGGGGGATCCCTCACCGGTGGCCATCTTCATCATCCCGGCGCTCTCCATGACGAGGAGGGAGTAGTTCACCCTCGGGGCTAAGGGTATGTACCAGTAGCTATGTGTTTGATCTCTCTCTCTCTCTCTCCTGTTCTTGAGGTGGTACGATCTTGACGTATCGCGAGCTTTGCTATTATAGTTGGATCTTATGATGCTTCTCCCCCTCTACTCTCTTGTAATGGATTGAGTTTTCCCTTTGAAGTTATCTTATCGGATTGAGTCTTTAAGTATTTGAGAACACTTGATGTATGTCTTGCATGTGCTTATCTGTGGTGACAATGGGATATTCACGTGATCCACTTGATGTATGTTTTGGTGATCAACTTGCGGGTTCCGTTTTGAACTTATGCATAGGGGTTGGCACAGGTTTTCGTCTTCACTCTCCGGTAGAAACTTTGGGGCACTCTTTGAAGTACTTTGTGTTGGTTTGAATAGATGAATCTGAGATTGTGTGATGCATATCGTATAATCATACCCACGGATACTTGAGGTGACATTGGAGTATCTAGGTGACATTAGGGTTTTCGTTGATTTGTGTCTTAAGGAGTTATTCTAGTACGGACTCTATGATAGATCGAACGGAAAGAATAGCTTCATGTTATTTTACTACAGACTCTTGAATAGATCGATCAGAAAGGATAACTTTGAGGTGGTTTCGTACCCTACAATAATCTCTTCATTTGTTCTCCGCTATTAGTGACTTTGGAGTGACTCTTTGTTGCATGTTGAGGGATAGTTATATGATCCAATTATGTTATTATTGTTGAGAGAACTTGCACTAGTGAAAGTATGAACCCTAGGCCTTGTTTCCTAGCATTGCAATACCGTTTACGCTCACTTTTATTACTTCTTACCTTGCTGTTCTTATATTTTCAGATTACAAAAACCTATATCTACCATCCATATTGCACTTGTATCACCATCTCTTCGCCGAACTAGTGCACCTATACAATTTACCATTGTATTGGGTGTGTTGGGGACACAAGAGACTCTTTGTTATTTGGTTGCAGGGTTGTTTGAGAGAGACCATCTTCATCCTACGCCTCCCACGGATTGATAAACCTTAGGTCATCCACTTGAGGGAAATTTGCTACTGTCTTACAAACCTCTGCACTTGGAGGCCCAACAACGTCTACAAGAAGAAGGTTGTGTAGTAGACATCAACTGGGAAGGATAAGGTTTCTCAATGAAAGGCAGTAGCACCCCCCAAGTTTGGAGCTTCCTCGTGAGGCTTCTGGTCCTTCCTTGAAGCTTCAGGGGTCTCTTTTGTTCCACAAAAAATCACCATAAAGTTTCAGCCCAATCTGAGAACTTTTATTTCTGCACAATAAACAACACCACGGTAGTTCTGAAAACAACGTCAGTCCAAATTAGTTCTAATCAAATCATACCAAAACCATATAAAATTGTTGTAAACATGACATGAATACTTCATAAATTATAGATACGTTGGAGATGTATCAGCATCCTAAAGCTTAATTCCTGCTCGTCCTCGAGTAGGTAAATGATAAAAGAAATAATTTATGAAGTGTGAATGCTAGCATAGTGCATATGTTTGATCAGTGATAATGTTACTTAATTTTTCTAGCATCATAACAACAGCTTTTTCTCATAAAACTCATCATGATAAAGTTGCAATCAATTCACATGTTATGGTTCAAACAATTCATTCTCTTGAAACTTAACAGCCTATGTTCCTAGTCACCAAACAATTGCAACCCAACTTATTTTCAACAAAGTTTAAGAGCTCCACAACTCAATTATCATACAGTCTTCTATGACTGCTAGTACTCAAAGCATATTTTTAGAACAAATAACATCCATCGAACACGGAGAAAGATAGGGGCTTAATGTTTCGCCTCCCAACTCATTTATCATAGAGATAATTGTCAACAATAATAATTCATGATCAAATATATTTGACGGGATATATATGTCTGGATCTTTCCCCACCACATGATGCTTGTCAACTAGAGAATAATTGAGGTTGAAATGAGAAGGAATACTATTGACTCTTGCATGAAAGTAAAAATGAAAAGTAAAAGATAGGCCCTTCACAGAGGGAAGCAGAGGTTGTCATGCGCTTTTGCATTTTTTTGATGTGCAATCCCTTAATGCAAAGGAACATCATGTTATATTGCCCCTTGTGATAGCAACCTTTATTATGCAGTCCGTCACTTTTATTTCTTTACCATCACAAGTTCATACAATGCTTATTTTCCCTTGCAATAAAAGATCATACATAGTTTAGGAGCAATTTTTATTGCTTTAATTTTTGCGCCGATGACAACTTGCTTGAAAGATCTTATTCAATCCATAGGTAGATATGACGGGCTCTCATGACTAGAAATTGGTTTAAGGTTTTTTGGATGCCCAAGTAGTATTTCTACTTAGTACGGAATTTTGGCTAGCAAAGATCCTAAACAAGCACCACATGTTGGAGGATCCATAACAATATAACTTGTTGAGGATATAGCTACTGGTGTAACCCGCCGTAGATGGGCCGGGTTACGTTGCGACAGCTCTTTGTTCAAGAAGCCCAAGGACAGGTTAAGGATGGTGGTTTAGTAATAGGTCTAAGGCCCAGAGGCGGCTTAAGGCCCGTAGTGGTAAACCGCCGTTGTGGCATGACTTGTAGTGTAAGGCAAGAATAGTTAAGAGTCCGAGCCGGACACAATTTATGAGCCGGCCAGGACTCTGAGAGCTGCTGGGTGTTAACCTTTGTATATAAAGGGACGACCCGGCAGCGGTTCAGGACAAGTAAGATCAGATCGATAGCCAGGCTGAGCGGTTTAGCTCCTGGTCATCGAAACCCTAAGAAATTCCACCTCAACTGGAGTAGGCTTTCACCTTCAACGTAAGGGGCCGAACCAGTATAATCCTCGTGTCCTTTGTCCCGTTTAACCCCTTTAAGCTTCCTAGCTGCGATGGCTCCACGACTAAGTCCTTGCACGAGGACATCTGCCGTGACAATTCCACGACAGTTGGCGCCCACCGTGGGGCCAGCGCACGGTGGATTTGAGTTCTTGAAGGGCAGCTTCGAAGGGCTCAAGGGATACGCTATGGGCCGGATGACCAAGAGTCGTCGCGGCAAGCTCTACATCGACGATGCAAGCTGGGGCCCCGACGCCGGCTCAATCGAGTACGGGTACCGGGTCCCCTTCGGCGGAATCCACGTTTTCATTGGCAAGATTGGCGAGCCGGGCCCTGAGCCGGACCTCTGCGCCGACCTCATCGAGACGGCTCAGCGTGCGAGACCCGCCCGGACTCTGCCTGCCTTGAAGCGTGCTTTCGTGGGATGCGTCCATGGAGGACTCTCTGAAGGATCTGGATCTGGCGATGAGACGGCCGCTCGCTCTGACGGCGAGTCGTCCACAGATGAGACCAACTCGTTATATCAACTTCAAGATGGCAGGCTCAGGGGTTGTTCCGATGGCGACAGCATTCCGGACCCCTTTGAGCCGCCCAGCCGGGTTGGAATCTTCATGGCCGGCGCACAACCTGTTCAAAACCCCGCCGCTGGGGCAGGGGGCCCTGCGCACTCGCCGGCTCAGGTGCTAATGGATCTCACAGATAAGATGACGGCCCTGTTAACCGCTACGGTCGTCCCAGCGGATCAAGCTCAACGTGATGCGGAGGTGGCACAGTTAAAGCTGGATATAGCAAGAGCCAAGGAAGATCTGGCAACGGAAGGGATCAGGATGGCTGCAGAGCGGGCAGCTCTCGACGCCCAGACTCAACTGATTCAGGCGCAGTCTTTCCGGCTCACGATGGATCAGAACGCATCCAATGAGATCATGAGAAGGAGGCATCAGAAGGCTCAATCTCGACTCCCTCCAGTTTACGATCCTCGAAACCTCTTCAACACGCCTGGTGCAGGGCCCAGTAACCCGCCAAAGATCACGGCACCCGGGGCTGGAACGCCGATCCAGCCGCAAGTGATGGGGCCTCCCCGTGTGAACACTACCCCGCCTCAGTACGTGCCAATACCACCGGGTCATTATGCCAACCCGTTGGAAAACATGGTCGCCGCAGCGGCGCGACTGGCGGCTCTCCTAATCGAGGGCGACTCTCCAACGGCGGTCGAAACCCGCCGGGTCAGAGAACTTCTTCAGACGGCTCTGGCGCAACAGGAGGCATATTCATATAGCCGGGACAGGATTCATTCAACCCCTCGTCCAGGCCGGAGCCCAAGTTATAGCAGACACATGGTTTCAGCGACCGGCTCAAGCAACGTCTGGCGCCGTGACTTGCTAGCTGGCCATGGCCCGGCACATAATGGAGCCTTTAACGCGGTAGACCAAGACAGAGCACGGCAAGAGGCGGAGCAGGCGCCTCAGTTGACGGCTTACCAGCCCCTCCCGATTTATCCGACGGCTTCTATCGAGGCGGGTATACCTACGAGGACCGGAGGTGTCCCTTGTCTGGTGCCGGCTCTCCGTAACGAACGCCTGCCCAAGGATTTCAATGGACCTAGGAAGGTACCTAATTACACGGCTGATTTACAACCCTGAGCATGGATCGAGAGCTACGAGATGGCTATGGAATTGCTAGAGGTCAGCGAAGCGGCAATGGCCAAATACTTCACCATGATGTTGGATGGGACTGCCCGCACTTGGTTGAAAGGACTGCCGCCTAATTCTATCGGGTCATGGGCAGAGCTAAAAGCCCGGTTCATCCAAAACTTCAAAGATACATGTAGGCAATCTATGTCAATTGTGGATTTGACTAACTGCAAGCAGCAAGAGGGCGAGTCTACAACCCATTGGGTTCGCCGGGTCAAAGAGATAATACATTCGTCTGATAAGATGGATGCCAGCTCTGCAGTCTTAATGTTGGAGCAAAATTGTCGTTTTGCGCCCCTGAAGATGAAGCTCGGGCGGCTCAAGCGCGATTGCAATGATATGGGTACGCTGATGGCGGCTCTGGTCAAGTACGCCGACTCTGATAGTACCAAGGATCCCGCGTCTGATGATGAAAGGACAGGGAAGGGAAAGAAGAATGGCAATGGCAAGGGCCCTCAGCATAACCCGGCGAACCAGGGAGGTAACAAACGTAAGGTTGATGGCAGTATGGAGTTTGTGGCCAACGCCAATGCGCAGGGTAACAACCACCGACGTAAGGGGAGACCACCTCCCCGAGCCGGCGGGTCAGGCCCGACGCTTGAGCAGTTGTTGAATGAGCCCTGTCCAAGGCATGGCTCTAGGGAGAAGCCGGCCACTCATCTATGGAAAGACTGCGCAATCATGAAAGCCTTCAAGAATTCCAACGCTTTTAATGGCAGCAATGGGCAGGGCGGCGGCTCAGGCGGCGGCGGCTTTCATGGCCCGGGTGGTGGCTCAAATTCCAATTCTCAGAATTTTCAAAGTAATCAAGGAGGTTTTAATCAGCAATCTGGCCAGGGTAATCAGCAGCAGCAGGGGGGATACCAGACCAATCCAAAGCAGCTCAATGGTGGACAGTATCATGTGTTTACTACCAGCCTGTGCAAGCGAGATCAGAAGCTTCATAAAAGGGCTGTGAATGCTGTTGAGCCAGCGGTTCCACGCTATTTAAGATGGTTTGAGCAGCCTATTGTATGGAGTAGGGAAGATCATCCTCAACGGGTTGATAATCCGGGTCACCTGGCCTTGCTGGTGGCTCCTCAGGTCGGGGGGTATAAATTCACTAAGGTGCTCATGGACGGAGGCAGTAGCATCAACATCCTTTATTATGAGACCTTCCGTCGTATGGGGTTAACTGATAAAAACCTCAGCCAGTCCAACACTGTTTTCCATGGGGTGGTGCCCGGTAAGTCGGCGTATCCAGTCGGTAAGATCGAGCTGGAAGTAGCCTTTGGAGATGAGTACAACTACAGGGCGGAAAAACTGACTTTTGAGGTGGTTAAAATAAGAAGCCCGTACCATGCTTTATTTGGGCGGCTGGCTTACGCCAAGTTCATGACGCGGCTGTGTTACGTGTATTTGCAGCTCAAGATGCCGGGTCACAGTGGGACCATTACGGTTCATGGCAGCCGAAAGATAGCCTTGGAGTGTGAGGAAGGTGACGCTGCTTACGCTGAATCTGTTTGTGTGATAGAGGAATTGAAGTTTTACAAGGATAATGTTGACCCGGCAGATATGACATCTTTGAAAAAGCCAACCACGGAGCATGAGCCGGTAATGAAATTTAAGTCAGCTGATGAGACTAAACTTGTTGACTTTGTTCCAGGTGACTCCTCTAAGCAGTTCAGCATCAGTGCCAATCTGGATCCGAAATAGGAAGGCGCGCTCATCGAGTTCATCCGTGAGAACAGGGACATCTTTGCATGGAAACCTTCTGACATGCCGGGTGTACCAAGAGAACTCGCTGAGCACACTCTTAATATTGATCCGAAATTTAAGGCAATCAGGCAATTCCTCCGGCGGTTTAATGAGGAGAGGCGGAAAGCCATTGGTGAGGAGGTAGCCCGGCTCTTGGCGGCCGGGTTTATCGTTGAAGTCTTTCATCCAAAGTGGTTAGCTAACCCGGTGCTCGTGCTCAAGAAGAACGGCACCTGGCGTATGTGCGTGGACTATACGGATTTAAACAAGGCTTGTCCAGCTGATCCTTTCGCTCTCCCTCGTATTGATCAAATTATTGATGCTACGGCGGGTTGTGAGCGTTTGAGTTTTTTGGATACGTACTCTGGTTACCATCAGATCAAAATGGCTGTTAAGGACCAAGAGAAGACGGCGTTCATTACTCCTTTTGGAGCCTTCTGTTATGTGTCTATGCCTTTTGGGCTCAAGAGTGCACAGGCGACTTACCAGCGTTGCGTGCAGAATTGTCTTCATAATCAGATTGGGCACAACATTCATGCCTATGTCGATGATATCGTGGTCAAATCCAGAGAGAAGGAGACCTTGATAGATGATCTGGGAGAGACCTTTGACAATCTCTGGGTCTACAAGATGATGCTTAACCCGGCCAAGTGTGTTTTTGGTGTTCCTGCAGGCAAGCTTTTGGGTTTTCTGGTTTCTCACAGAGGCATTGAAGCTAACCTGGAGAAGATCAAGGCAATCACCTCTCTGGCTAAGCCGGCGTGCATAAATGACGTCCAGCGTCTGGCGGGTCGCATCACTACTCTGAGTCGGTTTATAAGCCAGTTGGGTGAAAAGGCCATGCCACTGTATCAGATGATGAA
This sequence comes from Triticum aestivum, assembly GCF_018294505.1. Classification (NCBI taxonomy): domain Eukaryota; kingdom Viridiplantae; phylum Streptophyta; class Magnoliopsida; order Poales; family Poaceae; genus Triticum; species Triticum aestivum. The sequence continues at coordinate 398,612,208 of NC_057814.1, read as the reverse complement.
GAAAACAGATGACTTTGTCTGGAATGATGCTGCTAATGCTGCTTTTGAGGATTTGAAAAGATAGCTAGCTGAGCCGCCAGTCCTTGTTGCTCCTGTCGACAAGGAGCCTTTATTGTTGTATGTAGCCGCTAACACATGAGCCGTCAGTGTGGCTGTGGTGGTGGAGCATAAGGAAGTGGGTAAGGAACATCCGGTTCAGCGGTCGGTTTACTACGTCAGCGAAGTACTCATTGAGTCCAAACAACGGTATCCACATTGGCAGAAGCTTGTTTATGGGGTGTTCATGGCAAGCCGGAAGCTTAAGCATTATTTCCAGGGCCACCCTATCACTGTGGTCAGTTCTTCTCCCCTAGGAGATATCATCCAAAACAGAGAAGCCACAGGAAGAGTCGCTAAGTGGGCTATAGAACTTGGGCCTCATGGTCTAAAATACGTGCCACACACTGCTATCAAATCTCAAGCATTGGTGGATTTCATCAACGATTGGACAGAGCTGCAGGTGCCTGAAGAGAAACCGGATAATACATACTGGACTATTCACTTTGATGGGTCCAGGCAATTGGAGGGCTCGGGGGCTGGAGTTGTGTTAGCCTCCCCTCGAGGTGACAAGTTTTGTTATGTACTACGGTTGATGTTTCCCTGTACCAACAATGCAGCTGAATATGAGGCTTTGCTCCATGGTCTTCGGATGGCTAAGGAGATGAGCTTAAGTCGGGTAAGGTGCTTTGGTGACTCAGATTTAGTGGCCCAACAAGTATCAGGCAAGTGGGATTCCAAGGACCCCCTCATGGCGGCTTATCGCCGTGAAGTTGATGCCATTGTTGGACATTTTCAGGGTTACCAAGTAGAGCACGTTGATCGCAGAAAGAACGAGGCGGCTGATGCATTAAGCCGGCTGGGCTCTCAGCGAAAGCCGGTGCCGCCTAATACTTTCTTGGATATTCTGCATAACCCTTCTGTCAAGTTACCTACAGAGGAAGACTTGGCTGTTCCTGACCCAGAAGCACAGTTGGTGGCGGCTCTCCACGTTATCCCAGATTGGACAGTGCCATACTTGGCTTACATGACCCGGGGAGAATTGCCTGAGGATGAAACTTTGGCCAGACAAATAACCCAGCGGTCTAAGTCCATGATAATTATCAATGGCGAGCTGCATCATCGCAGTGTCACTGGAGCTTTTCAGCGTTGTGTTTCCTCTGAGGAAGGTCAAGAAATTTTACGTGAGATTCACGAGGGGGATTGTGGCCATCATGCCGGCTCAAAATCCCTTGTGGCCAAGGCTTTTCGTCATGGTTTTTATTGGCTGACGGCTCATGCTGATGCGGAGGACTTGGTCAGTAAATGTGACGGTTGTCAGAAGTTCTCAAGACGGGCTCACGTGCTGGCTCAAGAGTTGAGGATGATTCCAATCACTTGGCCGTTTGCAGTCTGGGGGCTTGATATGGTTGGGCCTTTCAAAAGGTCCAAGGATAAGAAGACCCATCTCTTGGTGGCGGTTGACAAGTTCACAAAGTGGGTAGAGGCAGAGCCAGTTAGTAAGTGTGACGCAGCCACGGCGGTCCAGTTCATGAAAAAGGTGATATTTTGCTTTGGTTTTCCACACAACATTATAACTGACAATGGTACCAATCTGTCTAAAGGCGCCATGGAGGAATTTTGTCAACGAGAGCATATTCGGCTTGATGTTTCATCAGTGGCTCACCCTCAATCCAATGGTCAAGCTGAGAGAGCCAATCAGGAAATCTTGAAGGGCATCAAACCCCGGCTTTTGGTCCCTTTGCAACGGACGCCGGGTTGTTGGGTGGAGGAGTTACCCTCCGTCTTATGGAGCATCAATACTACTCCTAACAGGTCTACGGGTTACACGCCTTTCTTCATGGTTTACGGAGCTAAGGCGGTCCTCCCTAGCGACATCCGTCATGATTCGCCTCGAGTGGCGGCTTATGTTGAGGCGGATAATGAGCAAGCGCGTCAAGATGCTCTTGACTTGTTGGACGAACAGCATGATATAGCAGCAGCTCGCTCGGCGATTTACCAACAAGACCTGCGCCGCTATCACAGCCGCCGGGTTAAATCCAGGGTCTTTCAGGAAGGTGATCTGGTGCTCCGGCTCATCCAGGATCAAACGCACACAAGTTATCCCCGCCTTGGGAAGGGCCCTTTGTGGTCAGCAAGAACTTGCACAACGGGTCATACTACCTCATCGATATTCGAGAGCACAAAGATTCACGTAAGTCGGAGGAGGAGACCCGCCGGCCGTGGAATATAGCTCAGCTTCGGCCTTATTACACCTGAGCCACCGGCTCTCATAATGTACATATTTCTATAGCCATGTATATATTGTGATAAATAATAAAGCAGGTGTTGGGGAACGTAGTAATTTCAAAAAAATTCTACGCACACGCAAGATCATGGTGATGCATAGCAACGAGAGGGGAGAGTGTTGTCCACGTACCCTCGTAGACCGATAGCGGAAGCGTTAACACAACGCGGTTGATGTACTCGTACGTCTTCACGATCCAACCGATCAAGTACCGAACGCACGGCACCTCCGAGTTCAGCACACGTTCAGCTCGATGACGTCCCTCGAACTCCGATCCAGCCGAGTGTTGAGGGAGAGTTTCGTCAGCACGACGGCATGGTGACGATGATGATGTTCTACCGACGCAGGGCTTCACCTAAGCACCGCTACGATATTACCGAGGTATATAAAGGAGCAAGGGGCAGGCGGCCGGCCAAGGAGGAGGGCGCGCCAAGGGGGGAGTCCTACTCCCACCGGGAGTAGTACTCCTCCTTTCCTTGTTGGAATAGGAGAAGGGAAGGGAGAAGGAGAAAGAAGGAAGGGGCGCCCCCCCTCCCTAGTCCAATTCGGACTAGTCCATGGGAGGGGTGCGGCCACCCTTTGGGGCCTTTCTCTCCTTTCCCGTATGGCCCATTAAGGCCCAATACGAATTCCCGTAACTCTCCGGTACTCCGAAAAATACCCGAATCACTCGGAACCTTTCCGAAGTCCGAATATAGTCGTCCAATATATCGATCTTTACGTCTCGGCCATTTCGAGACTCCTCGTCATGTCCCCGATCTCATCCGGACTCCGAACTCCTTCGGTACATCAAAACACATAAACTCATAATATAACCGTCATCGTAACGTTAAGCGTGCGGACCCTACGGGTTCGAGAACTATGTAGACATGACCGAGACACCTCTCCGGTCAATAACCAATAGCGGAACCTGGATGCTCATATTGGCTCCCACATATTCTACGAAGATCTTTATCGGTCAGACCGCATAACAACATACGTTGTTCCCTTTGTCATCGGTATGTTACTTGCCCGAGATTCGATCGTCGGTATCTCGATACCTAGTTCAATCTCGTTACCGGAAAGTCTCTTTACTCGTTCCGTAATACATCATCCCGCAACTAACTCATTAGTTACAATGCTTGCAAGGCTTATAGTGATGTGTATTACTGAGTGGGCCCAGAGATACCTCTCTGACAATCGGAGTGACAAATCCTAATCTCGAAATACGCCAACCCAACAAGTACCTTCGGAGACACCTGTAGAGCACCTTTATAATCACCCAGTTACGTTGTGACGTTTGGTAGCACACAAAGTGTTCCTCCGGTAAACGGGAGTTGCATAATCTCATAGTCATAGGAACATGTATAAGTCATGAAGAAAGCAATAGCAACATACTAAACGATCGAGTGCTAAGCTAACGGAATGGGTCAAGTCAATCACATCATTCTCCTAATGATGTGATCCCGTTAATCAAATGACAACTCATGTCTATGGCTAGGAAACATAACCATCTTTGATCAACGAGCTAGTCAAGTAGAGGCATACTAGTGACACTCTGTTTGTCTATGTATTCACACATGTATCTTGTTTCCGGTTAATACAATTATAGCATGAATAATAAACATTTATCATGATATAAGGAAATAAATAATAACTTTATTATTGCCTCTAGGGCATATTTCTTTCAGTCTCCCACTTGCACTAGAGTCAATAATCTAGTTCACATCGCCATGTGATTTAACATCAATAGTTCACATCACCATGTGATTAACACCCATAGTTCACATCGTCATGTGACCAACACCCAAAGGGTTTACTAGAGTCAATAATCTAGTTCACATCGCTATGTGATTAACACCCAAAGAGTACTAAGGTGTGATCATGTTTTGCTTGTGAGATAATTTTAGTCATCGGGTCTGTCACATTCAGATCCGTAAGTATTTTGAAAATTTCTATGTCTACAATGCTCTGCACGGAGCTACTCTAGCTAATTGCTCCCACTTTCAATATGTATCTAGACGGAGACTTAGAGTCATCTAGATTAGTGTCAAAACTTGCATCGACGTAACCCTTTACGACGAACCTTTTGTCACTTCCATAATCGAGAAATATATCCTTATTCCACTAAGGATAATTTTGACCGCTGTCCAGTGATCTACTCCTAGATCACTATTGTACTCCCTTGCCAAAATCAGTGTAGGGTATACAATAGATCTGGTACACAGCATGGCATACTTTATAGAACCTATGGCTGAGGCATAGGGAATGACTTTCATTCTCTTTCTATCTTCTGCCGTGGTCGGGCTTTGAGTCTTACTCAATTTCACACCTTGTAACACGGGCAAGAAACTCTTTCTTTGACTATTCCATTTTGAACTACTTCAAAATCTTGTCAAGGTATGTACTCATTGAAAAAAAACTTATCAAGCGTCTTGATCTATCTCTATAGATCTTGATGCTCAATATGTAAGCAGCTTCACCGAGGTCCTTCTTTGAAAAACTCCTTTCAAATACTCCTTTATGCTTTGTAGAATAATTCTACATTATTTCCGATCAACAATATGTCATTCACATATACTTATCAGAAATGCTGTAGTGCTCCCACTCACTTTCTTGTAAATACAGGCTTCACCACAAGTCTGTATAAAACTATATGCTTTGATCAACTTATCAAAGCGTATATTCCAACTCCGAGATGCTTGCACCAGTCCATAGATGGATCGCTGGAGCTTGCATATTTTGTTAGCACCTTTAGGATTGACAAAACCTTCTGGTTGCATCATATACAACTCTTCTTTAATGAATCTATTAAGGAATGCAGTTTTGTTTATCCATTGCCAGATTTCATAAAATGCGGCAATTGCTAAACATGATTTGGACAGACTTAAGCATCGCCGCGAGTGAGAAAATCTCATCGTAGTCAACACCTTGAACTTTGTCAAAAACCTTTTTCCGACAAGTCTAGCTTTGTAGATAGTAACACTACTATCAGCGTCCGTCTTCCTCTTGAAGATCCATTTATTTTTTTATGGCTCGCCGATCATTGGGCAAGTCAATCAAAGTCCATACTTTGTTCTCATACATGGATCCCATCTCAGATTTCATGGCCTCAAGCCATTTTGCGGAATCTGGGCTCAGCATCGCTTCTTCATAGTTCGTAGGTTCGTCATGGTCTAGTAACATAACCTCCAGAACAGGATTACCGTACCACTCTGGTGCGGATCTTACTCTGGTTGACCTACGAGGTTCAGTAACAACTTGATCTGAAGTTTCATGATCATCATCATTAAATTCCTCACTAATTGGTGTAGGTGTCACAAGAACCGGTTTCTATGATGAACTACTTTCCAATAAGCGATGAGGTACAATTACCTCATTAAGTTCTACTTTCCTCCCACTCACTTCTTTCGAGAGAAACTCCTTCTCTAGAAAGGATCCATTCTTAGCAACGAATGTCTTGCCTTCGGATCTGTGATAGAAGGTGTACCCAACTATCTTCTTTGGGTATCCTATGAAGACACATTTCTCCGATTTGGGTTTGAGCTTATCAGGATGAAACCTTTTCACATAAGCATCGCAACCCCAAACTTTAAGAAACGACAACTTTGGTTTCTTGCCAAACCACAGTTCATAAGATGTCGTCTCAACGGATTTAGATGGTACCCTATTTAACGTGAATGCAATTGTCTCTAATGCATAACCCCAAAACGATAGTGGTAGATCGGTAAGAGACATCATATATTGCACTATATCCAATAAAGTACGGTTATGACATTCGTACACACCATTATGCTGTGGTGTTCCAGGTGGCACGAATTTGTGAAACTATTCCACATTGTTTTAATTGAAGACCAAACTCGTAACTCAAATATTTGTCTCCGCGATCAGATCGTAGAAACCTTATTTTCTTGTCACGATGATTTTCCACTTCACTCTGAAATTCTTTGAACTTTTCAAATGTTTCAGACTTATGTTTCATCAAGTAGATATACCCATATCTGCTCAAATCATCTGTGAAGGTCAGAAAATAACGATACCCACCGCGAGCCTTAACACTCATCGAATCACATACATCCGTATGTATTATTTCCAATAAGTCAGTTGCTTGCTCCATTGTTCCGGAGAACGGAGTTTTAGTCATTTTTCCCATAAGGCATGGTTCGCAAGTATCAAGTGCTTCCAAAATCCCATCAGTATGGAGTTTCTTCATGCGCTTTACACCAATATGACCTAAACGGCAGTGCCACAAATAAGTTGCACTATCATTATTAACTTTGCATCTTTTGGCTTCATTATTATGAATATGTGTATCACTACGATCGAGATCCAACAAACCATTTTATTGGGTGTATGACCATAGAAGGTTTTATTCATGTAAACAGAACAACAATTATTCTCTAATTTAAATGAATAACCGTATTGCAACAAACATGATCAAATCATATTCATGCTCAACGCAAACACCAAATAACACTTATTTAGGTTCAACACTAATCCCGAAAGTATAGGGAGTGTGCGATGATGATCATATCAATCTTGGAACCACTTCCAATACACATCGTCACTTCATCCTTAACTAGTTTATGTTCATGCAACTCCCGTTTCGAGTTACTACTCTTTAGCAACTAAACCAGTATCAAATACTGAGGGGTTGCTATAAACACTATTAAGTACACATCAATAACATGTATATCCAATATACCATTGTTCACTTTGCCATCCTTCTTATCCACCAAATACTTGGGGCAGTTCCGCTTCCAGTGACCAGTCCCTTTGCAGTAGAAGCACTTAGTCTCAGGCTTAGGTACAGACTTGGGCTTCTTCACTTGAGTAGCAAATTGCTTGCCGTTATTTTTGAAGTTCCCCTTCTATCCCTTTGCCCTTTTATTGAAACTAGTGGTCTTGTTAACCATCAACACTTGATGTTCTTTCTTGATTTCTACCTTCGTCGATTTCAGCATCGCGAAGAGCTCGGGAATTACTTTCGTCATCCCTTACATACTATAGTTCATCACGAAGTTCTACTAACTTGGTGATGGTGACTAGAGAATTCTGTCAATCACTATTTTACCTGGAAGATTAACTCCCACTTGATTCAAGCAATTGTAGTACCCAGAAAATCTGAGCACATGCTCACTGCTTGAGCTATTCTCCTCCATCTTTTAGCTATAGAACTTGTTGGAGACTTCATATCTCTCAACTTGGGTATTTGCTTGAAATATTAACTTCAACTCCTGGAACATCTCATATGGTCCATGACGTTCAAAACATCTTTGAAGTCCCGATTCTAAGCCGTTAAGCATGGTGCACTAAACTATCAAGTAGTCATCATATTGAGCTAGCCAAACGTTCATAACGTCGGCATCTGCTCCTGCAATAGGTCTGTCACCTAGCGGTGCATCAAGGACATAATTCTTCTGTGCAGCAATGAGGATAATCCTCAGATCACGGATCCAATCCGCATCTTTGCTACTAACATCTTTCAACATAATTTTTCTCCAGGATCATATCAAAAATAAACACAGGGAAGCAACAACGTGAGCTATTGATCTACAACATAATCTGAAAAATACTATCGGGACTAAGTTCATGATAAATTTAAGTTCAATTAATCATATTACTTAAGAACTCCCACTTAGATAGACATCCCTCTAATCCTCTAAGTGATTACGTGATCCAAATGAACTAAACCATGTCCGATCATCACGTGAGATGGAGTAGTTTCAATGGTGAACATCACTATGTTGATCATATCTACTATATGATTCACGCTCGACCTTTCGGTCTCCGTGTTCCGAGGCCATATCCCCCTTTTTACTTTTCAAAAAAGATTAACTAATCTAAAGAAAAACAAAAAAGGAGAAGAATTCCTGAACCCAAGAATTCAAAATGACAAGTTCCTCTTTACCCAGAAAAAAAGAACCACTTAGAATAGCCAAACAGATTATATTTGTCGAGAAATGCAAAATGGTATGGAGATGATCCTCATTATTTATTTTGACCCATTGTATTATTTCCTTGTGTATTCCTGTAGGAGGTTTTTGTACATGTGTCTTTAGTTTCCCTTTTATCATCTCGTCCGAGAGAGAAAGTTCTTTATCCTTCGAGTCTTCGATACGCTTCGAATCCTTATGGGGAAGTCTATAAATTATACGTCCCTTGCTTGAATCATAACGACTTACTTCAGAATATTCAAATACCACAAAGAGCCAGCTATATTAGGGTAATTATGTTAGAATTAAGCCGAATAGCTTCTCACTTGCCATGGCTTGGACCTTTTATGGCGGCCAATATCAATTCTTTTTATTCCAAGGCGAAGATTGAATCACTTAGCCAACATCCAGAAGCTATTGGCACTTTGTTGAATCAAAATAAAGGAACCAGATTTGAACTGGTGACACGAGGATTTTCAGTCCTCTGCTCTACCAACTGAGCTATCCTGACCTTTTCTTGTGCATCATCCTAGTAGAGTATTTGTATCTATATGCTAGGCTCGTCAAGTTTAACCTGAGTATTCCGCGTGTGCAACTGTTTTGCACCTGTTGTATTTGAACGTAGAGCCTATCACACCCCATCATCACGTGGTGTCTCAGCACGAAGAACTTTCGCAACGGTGCATACTCAGGGAGAACACTTTTATCTTGAAATTTTAGTGAGAGATCATCTTATAATGCTACCGTCAATCAAAGCAAGATAAGATGCATAAAAGATAAACATCACATGCAATCAATATAAGTGATATGATATGGCCATCATCATCTTGTGCTTGTGATCTCCATCTCCGAATCACAGTCATGATCACCATCGTCACCGGTGCGACACCTTGATCTCCATCGTAGCATCGTTGTCGTCTCGCCAACTATTGCTTTTACGACTATCGCTACCGCTTAGTGATAAAGTAAAATAATTACATGGCGATTGCATTTCATACAATAAAGCGACAACCATATGGCTCCTGCCAGTTGCCGATAGCTTGGTTACAAAACATGATCATCTCATACAATAAAATATAGCATCACGTCTTGACCATATCACATCACAACATGCCCTGCAAAAACAAGTTAGACGTCCTCTACTTTGTTGTTGCAAGTTTTACGTGACTGCTACGGGCTTAGCAAGAACCGTTCTTACCTACGCATCAAAACCACAACGATAGTTTGTCAAGTTGGTGCTGTTTTAACCTTCGCAAGGACCAGGCGTAGCCATACTCGGTTCAACTAAAGTGAGAGAGACAGACACCCGCCAGTCACCTTTAAGCAACGAGTGCTCGCAACGGTGAAACCAGTCTCGCGTAAGCGTACGCGTAATGTCGGTCCGGGCCGCTTCATCTCACAATACCGCTAAACCAAAATATGACATGCTGGTAAGCAGTATGACTTATATCGCCCACAACTCACTTGTGTTCTACTCGTGCATATTACATCAACGCATAAAACCAGGCTCTGATGCCACTGTTGGGGAACGTAGTAATTTCAAAAAAATTCTACGCACACGCAAGATCATGGTGATGCATAGCAACGAGAGGGGAGAGTGTTGTCCACGTACCCTCGTAGACCGATAGCGGAAGCGTTAACACAACGCAGTTGATGTAGTCGTACGTCTTCACGATCCGACCGATCAAGTACCGAACGCACGACACCTCCGAGTTCAGCACACGTTCAGCTCGATGACGTCCCTCGAACTCCGATCCAGCCGAGTGTTGAGGGAGAGTTTCGTTAGCACGACGGCGTGGTGACGATGATGATGTTCTACCGACGCAGGGCTTCGCCTAAGCACCGCTACGATATTATCGAGGTGTAATATGGTGGAGGGGGGCACCGCACACGGCTAAGAGATCAATAGATCAATTGTTGTGTCTATGGGGTGCCCCCTGCCCCCGTATATAAAGGAGCAAGGGGGAGGCGGCCGGCCAAGGAGGAGGGCGCGCCAAGGGGGGAGTCCTACTCCCACCGGGAGTAGTACTCCTCCTTTCCTTGTTGGAATAGGAGAAGGGAAGGGAGAAGGGAAGGGAGAAGGAGAAAGAAGGAAGGGGGCGCCCCCCTCCCTAGTCCAATTCGGACTAGTCCATGGGGAGGGGTGCGGCCACCCTTTGCGGCCTTTCTCTCCTTTCCCGTATGGCCCATTAAGGCCCAATACGAATTCCCGTAACTCTCCGGTACTCCGAAAAATACCCGAATCACTCGGAACCTTTCCGAAGTCTGAATATAGTCATCCAATATATCGATCTTTACGTCTCGGCCATTTCGAGACTCCTCGTCATGTCCCCGATCTCATCCGGGACTCCGAACTCCTTCGGTACATCAAAACACATAAACTCATAATATAACCGTCATTGTAACGTTAAGCGTGCGGACCCTACGGGTTCGAGAACTATGTAGACATGACCGAGACACCTCTCCGGTCAATAACCAATAACGGAACCTGGATGCTCATATTGGCTCCCACATATTCTACGAAGATCTTTATCGGTCAGACCGCATAACAACATACGTTGTTCCCTTTGTCATCGGTATGTTACTTGCCCGAGATTCGATCGTCGGTATCTCAATACCTAGTTCAATCTCGTTACCGGCAAGTCTCTTTACTCGTTCCGTAATACATCATCCCGCAACTAACTCATTAGTTACAATGCTTGCAAGGCTTATAGTGATGTGTGTTACTGAGTGGGCCCAGAGATACCTCTCCGACAATCGGAGTGACAAATCCTAATCTCGAAATACGCCAACCCAACAAGTACCTTCGGAGACACCTGTAGAGCACCTTTATAATCACCTAGTTACGTTGTGACGTTTGGTAGCACACAAAGTGTTCCTCCGGTAAACGGGAGTTGCATAATCTCATAGTCATAGGAACATGTATAAGTCATGAAGAAAGCAATAGCAACATACTAAACAATCGAGTGCTAAGCTAACGGAATGGGTCAAGTCAATCACATCATTCTCCTAATGATGTGATCCCGTTAATCAAATGACAACTCATGTCTATGGCTAGGAAACATAACCATCTTTGATCAACGAGCTAGTCAAGTAGAGGCATACTAGTGACACTCTGTTTGTCTATGTATTCACACATGTATCATGTTTCCGGTTAATACAATTATAGCATGAATAATAAACATTTATCATGATATAAGGAAATAAATAATAACTTTATTATTGCCTCTAGGGCATATTTCCTTCAGCAGGACCTCTGTCCTTTTTTCCTCCAAAGGTAAATGTATCATTGTTATTTTCATTGTAATATTACATGGTCATTTGGAGGTTGATCCGGCTTAGGATCGTATTCGAATCTAGCCGTTAAAAATATGATCACTTGGGGGCTTCCTGTTCAAACATAGGTCGTATTCGAACCAAAGAGAACATAGCTGTCGATACCCACTTGATTGGCATATTGCCGAGCTCATTGGGGAGTTTTTCTTGATCATATTTGAATCATAGCTTAACCCCCTTTGGGAACCGACGTGGATCGTATTCGAATCAGCGTCGTTAAACAACTCTCAAGGTCATTTGGGGGCTTCCTGTTCAAACATAGGTCGTATTCGAACCAAAGAGAACATAGCTGTAGGTACCCTCTTGATCGGCAACGCCAAAGCCACTGGGGGCTATATGATCGTATTCGAATCTTAAGCTTAACCCCTTTGGGACGGTTCTCTGGTCGTATTCGAATTAGAAGCCTCCAAATTTTTGAAATCTTTTTGTTGCAAACAAGTTCTTTTGATCATATCAAAAGTATTCAAGGGTGGTTCTAATTCCACCGGCTTAACCTTGATTAATAATGTTGATGGTACATAATAAGCATTATATGTGCTGGTGAACCGGAGTTCTCAACCTCATTATTCGGGTTATATAAACCGGAAGTATATTTGAAGGCTCGCAGGTATGCTGTTATGGTTATCTCGAAGATATAATTGAGAGCCGGTTTATTATGACTTTGATTCATATTCCGGGTTATATGTAAAATATGTGACTCTCCATGCAGTAAGCTGCCTAGAGACTTGTGATTTGTTTTTCTATGCAGGACAATTAAAGACAGCTCTTTAAACATAAGGAAAACAGAGGATCAAGCATAACCCGGAAGAATATAAAAGGGCAGCTTAAACAATGTTGAGCGTTACACACGTGCGCGATGGCACGACAAAATTAGGTGTTTGTCCTACTCTATTACATGACTCCCCGAGTCCGAAAGGTGAGGCATCGTCTTTTAAGACATCACATGAGCCGCCTGCGAGATCAAGGGCGTTGTTGGCCTGAGGTTTCCGGGTCATCCTTCTCCGCTCCTCCGGCTGTGTCCATGACCTAGAAGGTTGATGATTTCCAGTCAATGCCACTCAAGGCTTCAAATTGAGCCTCATCATCAATTAACCCGGCCGGGTCAACTTCATGGCCGAAGGTATGCTTATGAGTCGGAGGAATCAGGCTGACTGCTTCATAGCGTGGTGTTGGGATCCTCTGATTCTCCGCGTCATAGCCCGGTTGATATTTGGTAAGGTCTGTATCATTACCAATCAAAGTGGCCACCGAGCGTACGCTCTTCACACAGGCGGCGAAGTCTTTCTGGTCAAAGGGAGTGCCATCTTCCTTCAAGCTAGGATACCCAAGGGCGATGTCGGCCGGGTCTAGCTCTGGTAGAAACGCCTTGGCCCGACTTAGGGCGGCTATGGCTCCGGCTCTTGCAGAAGTTCGTCTTAACTCTTGGAAGCGTTGAGGAAGCACGGCAAGCCGCCTGAGTACATCCGCCAGGTGAGTGGGAACTTCATTTGACAGAGCCACAACGGCTAAGGCACGTTGTGACCCGGTGTAAAGTTGCTCTACCAAGGTGTAAACCGCGTTCAGCTTGGTCAGCGCGTTCTGGTTGAGATTGGAACTCCTGGGACCTGCATTACAAAGTCAGGTGAGCTGATGGCAATTGAGATACTTATGGGAAATGAACGATGTAAACTAGTTAGAAACTTACAGAGTAACTTACCAAAGATTGCGGAGACCATCTGAGATACATGGCATTTTAAGCCGGATAGCTCGGCGGTTCTTTCAGTAAGTGTGGCCTCCGCTTGTTCGGCCCGGCTAAGCAAAGCAGCTTTTTCATCCGCCCAGGCTTTTCTTTCTGCTTCAAATTTCTTCTTCAGTTTCTCTTGTGCAGATATGCTGACTTCAAATTTGGAGTTGGCCTTTTGGGTTTCACTTTCCTGAGTCTTCAGGCAGTTCTTTAGATCAGAGATTTCCGATTCAAATTTCTTACAGGCGGCCTGTACAAATTCCGGGTTACAGTTAGGGTGATTATAATGCAACATTAAGTCCCAAGCACTTTGCAAGCAAAGACACTTGGCACTTGGGGGCTAATGTATGCTGAAAATCTCTATTTACAGTGCCGGTTCATGAAAATAAGTCCCAAGCACTTTGCAGGCAAAGGTACTTGGCACTTGGGGGCTAATGCGTAAAGTTGCTCAACTACTTGATTAAAGTAAGGAAAGGACCGGGTCAACTATGCTGTTTAAGCCGACCCTTGAGTGTTACCAGGTAAGCCGGTTTTCTTGCAGTGATTATTAAGCCGGTATTAAGTCTACAACATATTTTATCATAAGTAATAGACTTGGGGGCTGGCATGGTAAGGATAACTATGGAGTAAGCAAGAGAGTCATACCTCGGATTTTTGCTGTATTTGCTTCACCATATCAATTTCCAGGTCCCGGCTGTTGTGCACTTGATTAACATAGCCAGAGACAATATCTCCAATGCTCAGATTAGCATAGTCAGTGATGTCCAGCCTGGCCCTACGGCGTTCCAGAAGTTCTTCCTTGGCAGAGCATCTAGCCAACACGGTGGGTCTTCCCGGTTCGACAAACTCGGTCCGGGTGATTACAACGTCCGGATCATCTGGATGAGCCGGGCTGGGATCTCCGGGTTATCAGAACCTTCCATAACTTGTTCATCAGATGGAGCAGTGGTGGTTTCAGGAGCTGGTGCAGACGGCAGCTCATGAGCAGAAGCATCAGGTTCAGTCAGGACCGGCTCTTCGACCGGCTTATTTTTGTTCGCCCTCTTGCTGGGCTTTACTTGTACACTGAAAGTCAAAGAGTTAGTGCAAAAACATAAGTAAGATAAGCACAAAATAAGCTGATCATCATTACCCGGGTGCGGTCTTGAAGGCCGGCAAGCTAGACTGCATTGAGTCGCCGGAGGAAGGTGAAGTTCCCTGGTAGTTTGAATCAGAAGAATTGAGTGGTTGACGAGTGATGCCCGCCAAAGGATGAAAAGGATATAAGTCGGAGATAACCTCAGTCCGGCGCTTCCTTGATGCTTCGGGTAAGCCGGAGGAGAGGTATGCATCTTTGCTGGTCCGGGTCTGCCTCCGGCTCTCATAAATCTGTTGCTTCAAAAGAAATTGAGGATCTTGATAAGCTAAAGGATGTGAAAATCTTACTTTACGGGTTACTCTTCGAACTTTCCGTCTCGGCAAAGGCTCGGAGTCGGATGAAATTATAGTTACCTCTTCATTCACTTCATGACTTGTTCCAGTGTCCTCCTGCTGATAATCCGTGTCAATAAGATGGTTAAAAAAGGAGCCTAAAGAGTCAAGAGCTACCTCTGACTCGGAGGTGTCTTCCAGATGAAGCAAGTCCGAGGCGCTAGGTTTACTCCCCTTCTTACGGGGAGCGGCTTTCCTGGCGGCTTTTTTAACTTTCCTGGCTTTTTTGGCAGCTTCGTGGTCATACTTGCCCTTCCAGAATTTATCATTAGCCTGTAAAATACAACAAAGGTTAGTGAGTTAAGACAAAATCATTAAAATGGAAGGAGAAGCATTCAGGTCAATGGTTTACCGATGGAGCCGGGTTAGTCTTGCAGAAAGGGCTTAAGCCCACTCTCCCGCAATCTGCCAGGCTCTCGTTCAGAAGCGACTTGGTTGTATCATCAATGACGTCCTCAGGTAAGTCGTCTGGACTGTGTCGTAGAGGATCATCTTTCTGGCCTGTGTAATCACACATCAAGCCGGGGCGGCGGCTTAAAGGAATCACCCGCCAGGCAACCCAGACCCGGACCAGATCAATACCATTCAAGCCGTTCCCCAGAAGAGCTTTGATATTGTTGATGGTGGGTGTAAGTGGTTGACGTTCGGCTTGAGATAATTTGTCTGGCAAGGGGTGATTTGACTCCAGACACAGGGCGCGAAAGCCGGGCAGAGGGTTCTCGTCAGCCGGAGAAGTGTCCTGGCAGTAGAACCATGTCTGGTTCCAATCTTTCGGGTGGCTTGGCGGCTCAGCATAAGGAAAGAGACAATCTCTCCGTCGTTGGATTGAAATTCCACCAAGTTCCAAGCTAGGCCCGTTGGCACATTCATTCTGGCGGTTCAGGTAAAATAACTCCCTAAAGAGCAGCAAGATGGGTTCTTCTCCGAGGTACACCTCACAGAACACTTGGAAGTTGCAGATGTTTGACACGGAATTGGGTCCGATGTCTTGAGGTCGCAGATCAAAGAAGTGCAGGACATCTCTGAAGAATTTTGAGCCGGGAGGAGCAAAGCCCCGGTTCATGTGATCAGTAAATATGACAACTTCCCCATCCTTGGGTTGAGGCCTCTCTTCTGACGGGCCAGGAGCACGATAGGACATGACCTCTTTCTTTGGCAGGTAACCCGTTTTCACAAATCAGCTAAGGTGCTGTCGGTGACGTTGGATCTAACCCAGTTGCATGTGATGGGTGCTTTGGGAGCCTTAGGCGGCATTGTGAAAGATGGAAGCCTATGACAAAATAAAGTTTCCGGTTCAAACTTAAGCCGGAGGAAAACTTCAGTTCAGTATTCAAGATGGCGGCTTATGAAAGGGCCTAATGATATATGGTTAATTGTGTCAGGTTATTTAAGCCGCCGTGGATATCATGAGCAATTAAGTTATTTAACTCTATTATGAATGATCCAGAAATTTCACAAAGCATGGCCTCTTTTAAGCCGGCGATATGACCCGCCATGGTTAACAGATGCAGTTTTTGCCTAAGTGTTGCACAAACAAGTTTCACAGATTACAGGGATTATTTTGGATCAAACGATCGTGCAGAAAAGAAAAATTTCTAGACCTAAAAACTGATACGGAGAAGTTCATAAGCTCTAAATGAGGTCTCTTTGCAAGCAAAAGGGGTCTGCTAGTATTGAAAATGGGCGTGAAACGACTACCGCCGAAGTTATGCATTACTCTTGGATCAAAGGGGGCCGTTTTGGAAGAACTGCGAAGGAATCGCGAGGAACCATGAAGAACACAGAAGAACTTGCGAACCCTAAT
Organism: Triticum aestivum; assembly: GCF_018294505.1. NCBI lineage: Eukaryota > Viridiplantae > Streptophyta > Magnoliopsida > Poales > Poaceae > Triticum > Triticum aestivum. The sequence continues at coordinate 398,595,637 of NC_057814.1, read as the reverse complement.
GTGGATCTGGTATACGGGACGGCGAGGACTTACTGGTGCTGATGAGCAGCGGAGATGCGTCGCGGTTCTCTGGTCAAGACAGGTCGATGCAGCGGCCTTGGTTGGTGCAGACGGGATGCGCGGCGGCGGCGGCGGAGCTCGGGCTCTGGGGTGTCGAGAGGAGGAAGACGACGGAAAGGGAAGAGTGACGACGACCTGAGAGCCGGGCCTATTTATAAGGGACGGCTGTTAAGTGGGCGCGAGAAATGAGGTGGCTGAAGACATGATTATCCAGCTGCAGAGGCGCCTCGATTTTCGGGATAGTTATTAAGATAAGGATCCGATGAGATACGTTGGACGGAACGTGCATTAATGGCGGATGACGTCACGGTGGGTTACCATGAATCCAGAAGATGACGTCATGGCGGGTTATAACCTTCGCGCAAACAGAAGCCGGAAGATTTTCTCTTAAGGTATTGAAGATTGACATGAACCGGTTCAAATCAATCTGGGGCCTAATGTTGAGGATATAGCTACTGGTGTAACCCGTCGTAGATGGGCCGGGTTACGTTGCGACGGCTCTTCATTCAAGAAGCCCAAGGACAGGTTAAGGATGGCGGTTTAGTAATAGGTCTAAGGCCCAGAGGCGGCTTAAGGCCCGTAGTGGTAAACCGCCGTTGTGGCATGACTTGTAGTGTAAGGCAAGAATAGTTAAGAGTCCTAGCCGGACACAGTTTATGAGCCGGCCGGGACTCTGAGAGCTGTTGGGCGTTAACCTTTCTATATAAAGGGACGACCTGGCGGCGGTTCAGGACAAGTAAGATCATATCGATAGCCAGGCAGAGCGGTTTAGCTCTTGGTCATCGAAACCCTAAGTAATTCCACCTCAACTGGAGTAGGCTTTCACCTTCAACGTAAGGGGCCGAACCAGTATAATCCTCGTGTCCTTTGTCCCATTTAACCCCTTTAAGCTTCCTAGCTGCGATGGCTCCACGACTAAGTCCTTGCACGAGGACATCTGCCGTGACAATTCCACGGCATAACTTCTATGCAAATATACCCAACCATAACTCATCACGTTGTCTTCCTTGTCCAACTTCAACTAATTTGCTCAAGTTTGATAATAATTAATGGGTATTCACAATCATAAAAGATGTCCAAGCTAATATATTTATATGTGAAAATTCTCTTCCTTATACTAATCATTCATGAATTGCTTGTATGACCAATATTGTGATTGTCAAGCTTCAATAGATTTTACTTTCTAAACCCAATGTGAAACTACTACTAGGCATGATACAAGCATATAAAGCACATATAATTTCAACTTTATGTTATTCAATTCCTTCAACAATTTACTCTTAGGATATAAGTGAAGAACGAGAGTAAACGACAAATCCCAGTCTTGATCTATGCAACCCAACACACCTTCGGAGATATCTGTAGAGCACCTTTATGATCACCTAGTTATAAAGTGACATTTGATAGCACACAAGGTATTCCTCCGGTGTCTGGGAGTGACATGATCTCATGGTCTAAGAACATATACTTGACATGAAGAAAGTTGTAGCAAATAACTAAGTGATACGATCTGTTTCTAAGCTTACGGTTGGGTCTTGTCCATCACATCATTCTTCTAATGATGTGATCCCGTTATCAAATGACAACTCATGTCTATGGTTAGGAAACCTTAACCATTTCTGATCAACGAGCTAGTCTAGTAGAGGCTCACTAGGGACATGGTGTTGTCTATGTATTCACACATGTATTTAAGTTTTCGGCCAATACAATTCTAACACGAATAATAACCATTTATCATGAACAGGGAAATATGATAATAACCAATTTATTATTACCTCTAGGGCATATTTCCAACATCAAAATGCTTGCTCCATATTTCAAGCCCATCTTTAGATAAGAAATCTTCGCTTGCACCTGACATAGAAGAGTCTGCGATCAAATCCTTCAGCCTAGGGTCCATCAGCTCTGGAACTTGCACATTATTGCCAGAGTTTGAGAAATTGAAGATGGGGAAAGGGAACCCAGGAGGGGCCCCAGAGCTGATACCTTTAGAGTTTTCATGAACATTAATTGCATTCTGTGGCACAATATTATCTGCGGAGGGGTCTAAAGGTGCTGTGAAGCTGTGCTCAACTGTGGAAGCATGAACATGCAAATTGTTATCTAGTTTCATATTTTCTGGAGCAGAGTTGGCAGTCTTAGATTCTGAAGAATCATCACTATGATCACCATCTAGCTGTACCACAGTAGGTGGAGCAAGTGCATCATCCTTTGTTAGATCAAACAACTGCAGAGTAGGCATACTTGATTGCAAGGACAACAAGCTTAGTTGGGACAAGGTTCAGAGCAACAGTACCAAATTGAGCTGCAAACTAGCTGCATATCTTGCAACAAGTTAAGATTGGGCAGCTGCAAGGCATCATGTTCCCAAAGTTGTTCCTCAATTTCCATCTGAATAGGTTGAGCAGGCATATTGAGATCAAAGTTGGCCAGAATCTGAGGCTGCTGGTCAGGAATAACCAGAGGGGCAAGAAGCTCCTCTAGGTCCTGCATATTTGGCCCCCTACCACAGAGTCATATGAATTTGCTCCACCAGGGAAACCAGTAGCTTGTAGGCCAAGTGAGACAGTGAGCCCACTGTCTTCTGCAACATCAGGTTGAGCCACTTCCACATCTAGTGGTCCAACTAGATCATTTAGCTCAAGAAAGTCACCAGCCTGGAGCTCCAAATCAACTAGTTGTTGTTGCTGAGGCATTGCCCAGTGTCCCCAAACTTTATCCTCCTCTGCTTGCTCCAAATCATTCTAATTGTTCTCAATGACAATATTTTCCCATTGCAAAAGATGGAAGGCAATAGGATCCACCATCAGATCTTGATTAGGATGATAGAATTGCTCCTATGGTCTCGGATGAGGATTGTCATTCTTTGGTACTGGATCTTTATCTGGAGGTGGATTGCCAATGGGCATGTCCTCTAATATTATCACCGGCCAGGTCCATGATTGACCACTGGAATTTTTTGCGCCAGAAACTAAGATGCTAGCAGGAATATCTTTGAGTGCATCTATCTTGACTCTGAAAACCACGGCTGCATCTAATGATTTGACTCTATCCCAAACAATAAGCTTTCTGAAACGAGCAGTAGCATCTGAAAGCTCATGAAATGAATGTACATTAGCCGGAAAACCAACCATCAACAACAAAAAATCTCTATCCAGATTAAAGTTTTTTCCAGTTTAGCCCCTCATTATGTATCTGAAAACAATATGAATATCTCCAAACACATGTGGCCCTCTATTAACTAAGAAATCCCGATCTGCCGCGCTAACCAGCCACACGAAAGTTTGCCCAAATGGACACTTAGTGATAGAAGTAACCCCCTTATGTTTGAATGCAGGAAATCATGCAGAACTTCTTGTACATTAGCGAACGTTGCCTCACCTTGTGGCATGGGAATGATGGTGGCAATCGCAAGGTCTTCATTGGCCGGCACAAGGCTGCCATGGATCACTCGATGACGAGCAGGCCTCCCCTCCACTTCAATGGCTTGACAGCCGGCAGGGAGGAAGGGAGCAGGATCAAAAGGAAAAGTGGCCATCTCTGGCGGCGCCGACGAGCTCGAGGGGACAACAATGGAAACAACAGGCGATGAATGCGGTGAATGCGGGTGTTGCAGTGGAGCAGAGTTGCGGTGGGAATTGGAGTTGTCAAGGTGAATGGTTGGCTCACTACGGGGTGGCCCCGTGGCTCGCGCACCCGGTTGAATTGATTGGACGGGAGGTCCACTGGTAGGGTGGGTCCTAATGGGGGGAGGCGGTTCATCCCAAAATGTGTAGTAACAGGATCTTACTGTTGATTGATGCGGGTAGAGTGGGAAGCTGGATAGTTAATTGCGCCACAGAATCTGTAATTAGTCTTAATATGGCCACCTGACAACGGATTCTATCAGTGCACTTGGGTCGCAAGTGGCCCGTAGATAAGGAACAGACGCAGAAGAGAGGCCCATTGTTATGGGCCTCTGGGATACCCGACCTCCTAACAAGCCCAGTATTTTGAAAACCCGAGGATCCCGCCTTGTCAATAGAGATATTATTGGGCGAAGTTAATACCAGGTTTGAAGAGGGCCTTGATTGAATCAAGCGTTGCGAAACTGACTGTTCTTGCGAATCGGAAGATTGTATCAACGAATTCTCCACTGGGAAAAACCTGGGAGCTTGAACGACATCAGCATATGATCTGTGATATTTGGAACGATCAACAAGAGTCCATTCCTAATCCAACTCTTGTTGGTAAAGCCTAAATTCTTTACGGTAATCCAGACCCCCATTGCCCCAGAAAAAGAAACCCATATTGAAAAGATCATTCGAGCAATTACCACGCTTGGTGATAGCAAAACCCACATCTTTCGAAGAAACACTGAATTTGAAAGACCAGTTCTGGAGACAAGAAACCTTGAAACGGGAGGCATGGCCTCCAAAGCAGGACTGAATGATGAGACTGACCAAGTCATTGTTGATGCGAAGCTTCGTACGAGAGAACTCAGCGACTAGAATGAATTCCTTGAGGTTAGCTCCATCAAACTGATTGACTGGGACACCAAATTGCTTCCAAATAAAGGCCTCGAAAGCCAGACCAGGCTCGAACTTGAGATCAAAGAGGGCCATGACGAGTGTGGGCGGGTGGCCGCCAACGCCGGACTGGCAGTCGGCGGGTTGGGTGGCTGCCGCGGCCGGGTGGCTCACGACGCTAGGAGAGGGGAACCAAAACACTTTTTTTTTGTTTTGAACTTAACTGTCAACCTCTCATCCCTGTGTTCCTAAATACAAGCCCTTTTAATGATTTTAATATAAACTACATACTGAGCAAAATAAGTGAATCTATACTTTAAAATACGCCTATATACATCTGTATGTAGTCCGTATTAAAAAATTTCAAAAGTCTTAGGAGTATTTAGAAAACGGAGAGTACATAAGTGAACACAGGTAATCCGCGAGAGGCCGACAAGCGAGTGCAACAGTGGCCTAGTCCCCGTGCGTGGGGTCGGCGCCCGTTGCCACTGAACAGCAAAATGCGGTACAGCTGACGAGCAACAGCTGCGATGTTCTCTTTCTGTTGAAATGGCAGGGGAAGAATCCCCGGTTTCGTTTTGTGTCGAAATGGACGGGAAGAACCCCTGATTTTTGGCACCCGTGATCTCCTTCGGATCGAACGATTCACATGTTGAGGACGAAAAACCACCCAAAAGACATTCCGACGTCTCGATGGCATCTGGAATACCAAACGTCTTGATCGCATCTGGTTTGTTGGGCCTGTTCCACCCGCGAGCCGAGAAATCCGAAATTCGGAACTGCCGCTGCCCTAGCCCTAGTGAGTGGGCCATTCTCCACGTGGCCTCTTAACTCCGGGGCGGCGAGGAGCTCCGGGCCCGAGGGCCCACCTTGTCCCCCTGACCCGTTTATTTATGCGCTGGGTGCGGTGCCATGCGGCGCCCTGATTTAATACTCGGAACAACCAAGACGCTCCCCATTCATTCAAATTTTGAAACCAGCCGGATTAAGCACCAACAGAAGCGCAGATCGCACATCGCGCTTGACACGACGGGTTACCCTTTTTAGTAATAGTGGTAATCGGGTTTGGCAGGGCAGGCTGTCCACAAAAAGCTCGCGCGATTTGGCGTGTAACGGCCGTACGGGCAGGTTTGGAGTTTTTGAATTAGGGGTTGTTTGGTTCCAGCCACACTTTGCCACACCTAATCTTAGGCAAGTTTGATCAAGTTAGGTAGGTGTTTGGTTCTAGCCACACCTAAGGTAAGGATTTTTTTACAAGCAGTGAACCTCACATGTTGTAGACACAAAAAAATGTGGCAAGATTCCCTTAAGCAAGCCAAAGTGTTGCTAAAATAAGGCAAGTGTGACAAATGTGGCTAAAATCATGTGACAATATATGGCAAATATAGTCACAATCCAAACAGCCCATTAGTTACTGCGATGCTTGCTTGAATTAGCAACTGAATTGCTCCTAATCATTGTGGGCAGTGGGCGTAGCAGGCAGGGTCATGTCCGGAGCGACTACTGTCGATTGGCTCCGTAGCATTCAACGTGTCACGTGTGGTGGATCAATCATGTGCGCGCGCGCGCGCATGCCTCCCGAGATCGTTGGAAATTCTTACCAGCCGGATTAACACCAACGGAAACACAGATCGCAGAGGAACCAGGAAAAAGTTGGCCGTCAAAGCTCGCATGATTCGGCAAGCACGTAGGCGCACATGCAATGCATGGGCCTAGCTACCCGGAATTAATCACTTTCAATTTCAAATAATATTACTCAGGGCGTGTTCGGGAGCGCTTCTGAAATCCTCGTATCCAGCCTCGGAGTCCAGCCGAACAGTTCCAATCCTGGTTATTGGGCCGAGAAGCTGGCTCTGGACCACGTGCAAAATTGACGGAGTCGCGGATCTGGGAAAAGCTAGCTCCACGAAAACTGAGAAGCGAGAGTTGGCTCAATTTACAACTGATTGCCACCGCGAAGTGACCATAGGTACCGCTTCGAGGCAGCGCTCGTCTCCTCCGTCGACTCGATCCACTGCTCCCCCGTTCCCTTCCACGCCCGCGACGAACCCTAGCGCGCCGCCACGACCACCCAACCGGCGGGGGAACCGGCGACCGCCCTCCCCACCGCCGCGCTCGCCCTCCTCCGCCTCCCTTCTGACCAGAACTCGACGCCGCCGTCCCCGACCGAAGCTCTTCCCCGCCGTCCCCGACAGGAGCTCTTCCCCGCCGCGCCGACCGAAGTTCTTCGAAGCCGTCCCCGACCGGAGATCGACCCGCCCGTCCCCAACTACCGGAGCACGCAGGCTGCGTCGACGAGCTTGTCCCCGACCTCCCTCCTCTAGTACCTCGTCCGTGTCTCTGAAGAAAAAAAAATCGAATTCATTTCACAATAGCCCACGTATGCCCAGGCCGAAGAGAAAGGAGGCCTGCTAAAATGGGCCGAATAAGCACATTCTGGCCTTTCGGCCTCGTCGATCGCTGCCTGCGAGAAGCTACCGCACCGAACAGATCGGTAGCTCCAGGAGTTTACGTGGGAAGCCGGCGGCTGGATCTGGGCGACGGATTTGAGGATTTTGCAGCCGTGGGCAACTACCGAACACGCCCTCAGTCTCGAGTCTTTACCATGCTGACCTACTAATGTGCTGCATTTTGTTGATCCCACCACGCGACTACTCAGTCTCTAGAGTTTACCATGGTCAAAGCCTTGCAGAAGCTAGCATCCGAAATGCCACGAGCATATATACTGTGGTTTCAGTGAAACCTTTCAAAACTACATCATCGATTGCACTGCATCTTTTGCAGAGTCTCTTCATATATTATGTTTAAACTGTTGCCGCTACCCATCAAAACTTTATGTAAACGACATCCCTCAACTACTTGGCTGAGAACTAGGGCCGTTTGTAGAGAATGATTTGGTGCATCAATAATTGATTGATCGTGCACTAGGCACATATATATAGGTACAAGGGGTGCGACCGGTATCTTGTCTCTTAAGATACACGTACATACAGAGGGAGACAGACACTACAGATACTGCATACAAGACCCAGACCTACGTACATGTACACATGTTCAACACCCCCCCGCAGTCGAAGCGTCGCCAGTGACGCGGAGACTGGACCGAAAGCCCCCGAATGTCAAGGTGGGTAGTCCCTTCATCATGACATCGGCGAACTGCTGATCGGTGGGCACATGTAGAACACGAACACGACCAAGTGCGACGTGCTCCCTGACGAAGTGAATGTCGAGCTCAATATGCTTCGTCCGTCGGTGATGGACCGGGTTGGCAGCAAGGTAGACCGCGGAGACGTTGTCACAGTAGACAAGTGTCGCCTTGGTGACCTCACATAGCAACTCCTGAAGTAGTTGTCGTAGCCAAGAGCACTCCACGACGGCGTTGGCCACAGCCCGGTACTCAGCCTCGGCGCTCGATCGTGAGACCGTGGGTTGTCGTTTAGACGACCACGAAATCAGAGAGGGCCCGAGGTAGACGCAGTAGTCGGAGGTGGAGCGGCGAGTGTCGGGACACCCAACCCAGTCGGCGTCGGAGTAGGCGACATGGCTGGTGTCAGGTGATGCCGTCAGAGTGAGACCCATGGCTGTGGTGCCACGTATGTACCGAAGTATACGTTTCACGAGAGCCCAATGGGTGTTACCAGGAGCATGCATACGAAGGCACACCTGCTGGACAGCGTACTGAATGTCCGGACGCGTCAGTGTGAGGTACTGAAGCGCACCGACGATGGAGCGGTAGAAGGGAGCGTCGGACGCCGGAGAACCCTCGACGACGGACACCTTAGCCTTCGTGTCGACAGGCGTAGGAGCAGGCTTGCAGTTAAGCATGCCCGCTCGCTCCAGAAGCTCGTACGCATACTTCTGCTGGTGCGGGAAGAAGCCTGTAGCCCGGCGCACTACCTCAATGCCGAGGAAGTAGTGGAGAGCCCCCAAGTCCTTGAGGGCGAACTCGGTGCCGAGGCGAGCTGTGATCTGCTGAAATAGCGCTGGCGAGGAGGCAGTCAGGATGATGTCGTCGACGTACAGTAGGAGGTACGCGGTGGCGGGCCCCTGATGATAGACAAACAGGGAGGCATCGGACCGTGTGGACCGGAACCCCTACTGCTGAAGGAAGGCCGCGATCCGCTGGTACCAGGCCCGAGGTGCCTGCTTCAACCCGTAGAGAGAACGGGAGAGCAAGCACACATGGTCCGGATAGTCGGTGTCGACGAAACCAGTAGGCTGCTGACAGAACACCTGCTCGTCGAGATGACCATGCAAGAAAGCATTAGACACATCGAGCTGGTGAACCGGCCAGGCACGAGAAACAGCAAGCTGGAGGACGGCTCGAATCGTGCCCGGTTTGACAACTGGGGCGAAGGTGTCGGTGAAGTCCACGCCGGCACGCTGGTGGAAGCCGCGCACCACCCAACGCGCCTTGTAGCGCTCGAGAGAACCATCGGGGCGAGTCTTGTGGCGGAAGACCCACTTGCCAGTGATGACATTGGCACGGGGAGGCCGCGGAACAAGCTGCCACGTACGGTTGCGCTGCAGGGCCTCAAACTCCTCACGCATCGCAGCTAGCCAGTTCGGATCCCGAAGGGCTGCGCGAGCGGAGGTGGGTAGCGGAGACGGCGCCGAGGTGGATGCAGCACACGCGTACTCGTCCGACGGGTAGCGCGTGCTGGGACAAAGTGTCCTGGTCCGAGCTCGAGTGACCACACCGGTGAGGGGTGCGGCCGCAGCGACGGGGGCCGCGGGGGCCGCAACAGGGGCCGCGACGGGGGCGGCCGAGGAGGCCACAGCATCAAGGGCCGCGGCGGGGGCCACGGCGGGAACGGGGGCGCCGGGGGACCACGGCGGGGGCGGCCGAGGGGGCAGCTGTAGTGGCCGCGGCGACAGGGGCCACGGCAGGGGCCGCAGCGGGGACCGCAGTGCCAGGGGCCGCCGGCGCAGGGGAGCGCGGGCAGGGCCGACTCCGGGGCGCGACTGGGCGGTCCGCCAGAGGTGGGGGCAGGGGCGAACCGCGCCACTGAAGACGCCGAAGGTGACGGTACCTGCTGAAACGGGAACACCAGCTCATCAAAGTACACATGCCGCAAAGTGAAAACACGGTGGGACACTGGATCATAGCACCGGTAACCTTTGGTGTTGGGAGGATAACCAAGAAAAATGCAAGGAAGCGACCGGGGTGCGAGTTTGTGAGGAACAGTGGACGCGGTGCTAGAATAACAGAGACACCCGAAGATGCGAAGACCATCGTAAGATGGAACCGCACAGAAGAGGAGCTGGTGAGGAGTGTAGTTCCAGCGGGAATGACAGGGGCGAATGTTAATGAGGCGGCTGGCGGTGGCGAGCGCATCCGGCCAGAACTGAGGAGGCACGTAGGAGTGGAAGAGCAACGTGCAGACACAGTCATTAAGAGTGCGAAGGACGCGCTCGACGCGACCATTCTGCTGAGACGTGTAGGGGCATGTGAGGCGAAAGATGGTGCCGTGGGACGCAAGTAAATTGCGGACGACGACGTTGTCAAACTCCTTGCCGTTGTCAGTTTGCAAGGCGAGAATAGGACGACCGAACTGTGTGGTGACATATGAATAAAATGATGTGAGTGTGGCAAGAGCGTCGGACTTGCGACAGAGAGGGAATGTCCACACATAATGAGAAAAATCATCCAATATCACCAGATAGTATAAATAGCCCGTGTTGCTAGCAACCGGGGACGTCCAAACATCACTATGCAATAACTGAAACGGAAAGATGGAAATGTTTGTAGACTCGCTAAAGGGAAGACGGACGTGCTTGCCAAGACGGCAAGCCTCACAAGTATGATCGTCGACTTTATTACATGAGAAAGAAAAACTCTCAAGAATCTGACGCATAACGGTGGAGTTGGGATGACCAAGACGGGCATGCCAAAGATCGACACTGGCGGCGAAGGCGACGGGACGGCGGGTGGTGGTGGCGCCGGAGGGGTGCACTGGGTAAAGCTCGTCCGGGCTGTCACATCGGTGGAGTACCATCCGTGTATGGGCGTCCTTCACAGAAAAACTGATATCGTCAAATTCAACAGTGATAGGGTTCTCACGAGCAAGGCGACGAACAGAAACAAGATTAGTAACTAAGTCAGGAGACACAAGAATATTAGACATATGGACAGGAGTAGAAGTAGACGGAAAAGACATATGACCGACATGTGTAATGGGTAGGGAGGAACCGTTACCAACGGTGATACGGGTGGGAGTATGAACGGGAGTGGCAGACGTGAGGTTACCGGGATGAGCAGTCATGTGAGCGGTGGTGCCCGAGTCCATGTACCAGTCACCACCGCCACCATAGGAGCTCGGTGACGGGGCGGAGTGCAGGGCGGCGAGCAGGGCCGGGTCCTACGGCGGCGGCACCGGAGGAGGGTAAAACCCTCCGTAGGCCGGCGCGGGAGCTGCACCGAAGGCCGACGCGGCGATGGCGCCGTAGGCGGGCGCGACCCCGTAGGCCGGCGCAGGCGGGGGGGGGGCACCGTAGCCGCTGTAGGGAGCGGCGTTCTGCGCGGCAAAGAAAGCCTGGTGGCCCGCCGGGTGAGGCCCAAGGATGCCCGGAGCAGGAGCCCGAGGAACCGGCATCGAGTACGCGTGGACGACGCCGGTCCACGGGTTGGTGCCGTACGTCCATGTGGGAGTCACCTGCTGCTACTGCTGACGAGGCCCCCCCGGCGCCTGTTGCTGCTTGCGGCTGCCCCCGCGGCGGTTGCCGCGGCGTCCGCCGCCCGGCTGCTGGGGGGCAGCGGGAGGGGCGGGAGGCGCAGGCGGGAAGGGGAAATACCCGGAGGCGCGGGGGGCGGCGGCTGCTGGCGCGGCGCGGGTGAGGCGGCCTGTGGAGGGGCACCACGTGAGGTGCCGGCGGCGAGGGCGTGATGCTGCACACGCTTCTTGACCCCCTTCATCCGGCGCTCCTCCAACCGCAAGTAAGCCACAACCTTGGGGAAGGAGGGCTCCGGCATCAAGGTGAGGTTGGAGGCGGCGTTGCCGAAGTCCTCGTTGAGGCCGGCGGTGAGCGTGCTGAGGAGGAGGTCGTCATCCACCTTGGCTCCAATGTCACGGAGCTCATCCGCCGACGTCTTCAGGCGGCGGCAGTAGTCATCAATGGATTGTTCATCCTGGTGACAGTCAAAAAATTCCTGCTGCAAAAAACGCGGCGCTGAAGCTTGTTGTCGGTGAAGAGGCCGTTCAGCTTGACCCACATGGCACAGGCGTCGTCACCGGCACTCACGACCGTGTGGAACAAGTCCTGGGAGATGGTGGTGAAGAACCACCGGATGATCGTGGCGTCGATCGCGGTCCACTCGGCGTCATCCACCATGGCGTGGGAGTCCAAGGTGCCATCCACATGATCCACGAGGTTGTTCTCACGGAAGAGCAGCGAGAAGTACGTCTTCCATGCGAAGTACGTGGAGTTGGAGGCGTCGAGGACCACGGGGACGCGTGCATGGACGTTGATGTTGCGGATCTCAGCAAGGTCGATGGCGAAGGGGTTGGAGTAGGTGGAGGCGTTGGACGACATGGCTGCGAGGTCGTGGGGAGGGAGGCGGCGCGGCTTGGGGGAAGCGGCGTGGCGGTGGAGGACGGGCGGCGCGGTGGGAGGGCGGCGCGGCGTGGAGGGGAGGGCGCGCGGGGAGGAGAAGGCGTGCGGGGAGGAGGGGCGGTGGCGGCGGCGTGGGGCGGCGGCGGCGGCGGTAGATCGCGGCGGCGGCCCGAGGCGGCGGCTAGGATCGACTTGCGATAGATACCATGTAGAGAATGATTTGGTGCATCGATAATTGATTGATCATGCACTAGGCACATATATATAGGTAGAAGGGGTGCGACCGGTATCTTGTCTCCTAAGATACACGTACATGTAGAGGGAGACAGACACTATAGATACTGCATACAAGACCCAGACCTATGTACATGTACACATGTTCAACACCGTTGATCCCCGGCTCGGGACAGTCTTCGGGTGATCCTGCTGCCCAAAGGTGATAGGCACATCCGACCACTTATCCGGCGTCACCGCATGTTGAACATGACTTATCTCGCGAAGGGCTCGCTTTCTCTGGTTCCTTGATGGATGGGTTTCATAGATCACTAAGATCTCGTCCTCGTCAGAGGATAGTGTTGCCTGCTTGCTGTGCGAGCTAGTGATATTGAGGAGATCCTCTCCTCCCTTTGACACATGTTTAATCATCCAACAAGTCCGGAGACTATAAGTGGGATTTGTGTTTAACAAAACAGAGTGGATTGGGTATGGTTGATCCAGGAGTTTATCGAGGGCAAGTTTTGGCCCTGTCACGGGCTTCTTTATTTTTCATGATGGCTCTTCTGTCCTGGAAAGTCGAGAGCGCTCGTCTAGACGCATGTGCCTATCGTGTTTTGCTGCTTCCACACGGATTGAATCCATCTGCTCCTTTTGAGCCAGCTAGGCGTCCTCCATTACGCAAAATCTTGATACCAAGTCTCATATATAGCTTGGAAAAAGTTTGAACGCATCTGCGAGCGAGGGCGTTGAGTATGCCCTCATCCTGGCAGTTGTGGTGGAAAGCCGCCAAGATCTCTAAGTCACAACAATCTGGAATTTTGTTCTTGACAAATAGGAAACACATCCAAAGTTGTTAGACTATCTCGTTCGGTTGTTGCTTTACGTAGATTAGATCCTAGGCATCGGGTGGCCCTGAGTTATTGGGGCAGTATTCGATGTGTGTGGGGGGGGGGATCAAAATTTTGACCCCTACGCGTCGTGGGCTTGACGCTCCAAAGTGCTCCGTCCGAGTTTGGTGCACGGAGGTTGGACCGGCAGGGCTATCCTTTGGGTCCGAGCTCCAAGCTTCTCCTGATTGGTTAGGCTCACCGGCCACTAACCACCGGCATGCTGAATCGCGGGTCATTTGCGTGTGAAGATCCTTGGTCGATGTCGTGGACTTAACACGGCAGATGTCCTAGCGTAAGAACTTAGTCGTGGAGCCATCTCAACTAGGTTAGCTTGAAGGGGTTAAATGGGACAAAGAACACAGAGAGTTTATACTGGTTCAGCCCCTCGCGGTGGAGGTAAAGGCCTACTCCAGTTTGGGATTGTATTGCTTGGGTTTCGATTACTAGGGAGCGAATACGCTTGACCTAGTTCTCGATCTCTTCTTTCTTGCCCTTAACTCGCCGCCGGGTCACCCCTTATATACACAGGTTGATGCCCGACGGCTTACAGAGTCCCGGCCGGCTCATACACAACGTGTCTGACTCGGTGACTAACTAAGCTTGCCTTACAAAGCAAGTTATACATATGGTGGTTCATCCTCTTGGGCCTCAAGTCGCCTCTGGGTCTTGGGCCGTCAATAGGCTTGCTATGACCCGCCATCTTCATCGATAAGTCACCAGTGGTATGACCCGGACCCTCCTGGGTGGTTCATACCCAATAGTTATATCCCCAACATTAGGCCCCAGGTTGATTTGAACCTGTTCACATCAATCTTCAATACCTGACTTGTCAAAATCCTGCATCGCCTGTTTAACGAATTTGCTGTGACCCGCCATGACGTCAGCTCACAGAATTATGTTGACCCGCCATGACGTCATTTCGCATTAATTTCGCATGAGGCCCAGAACATCTTTAACTGATCCTTATCTTAATGATCATCTCGAAAATCGAGGCATCCATATAGCCACATGATGATTTCGGCCTCCTCGATTCCCGCGCATACCTTCTATCCATCCTCTTATAAATAGGGACGGGGGTCTTTATCATTTTCCCCCTTGCCTCCTCGTCTTCATCTTCCTCTCGCAACTCCTCTGCAGCCTCGAGCTCCGCTGCCGCCGTCCTCCGTCCGCTGCACCGACCTGACGGGACCAGAGAACGCCGGCGCCGCACCGCAGTCCATCTGCATCCATAAGTATTCATCTCCTTATACCTCAGGTTTGCATTAGGGTTAGCCTTGTTCATCGGTGTTCTTCGCCGTTCTTCGCTTTCTCCTTTAGTTCGAGTAGCTTTTGATCTGAACATGATGTGAAACTTATGCGGCAGTAGTTTAGCATCAGAATATCTCCTCTCCATAGAAAATCTCATCGGAGCACACAAACTTTTCTACTGTCGCCGCCTTAGGTTTAGAATTTTACTGCTTTTTCTGAACTACGGTAGATCCAAAATTTTTGCTCTAGTCTGCAAAATCTGTTTGTCCAACACTTCGCAAAATTTTCACCGATATATTTGAAGTACCATAACTGCTATGGCGGCTTATACCATAAAACGAGACCCGTCATGCAACATTAGGCCCCGTTTAAGCCGCCATCATACGCTTCTTAATTTGTATAATCCGGCAATCTTCTCTGGCTTAACCATGCTTGCTTATTCATTTTCATAATTTGGTTCTGCACCATGTACTTGGTTTTTTTACCTCTGGCGGTTTAACAACATAATCCTTAACCCGGTAGGTACCATTAGCCTCCTTTTAAACCGCCAATATGAATATCCGTGTACTTTGATGTTCATTGTCCGGCTCAACACATCAGCTGTTTATAGCGCTTTATTTTTGAATCACTGGTCCGTCTTAACAGCATAATCTTAAACCGATAATATTGCTTTCTTTTAGGCCTTTTCCTCAAAATGGTCAAAACTGTCACTGCATGAAACTGGGTCGTTTCCCGGGTCACTGACGAAGACTTGAACAAATATGTTCAGACAGGCGTCCTAGCCAAAAAAGATGTCATCCATTGGAGGGTTCCAGGCACTGAAACTCCTCCTGAGCCCAAGGATGGTGAAGTAATTATCTTTACTGATCATATGATCCGGGGCTTCAGCCCTCCCGGCTCAAAATTCTTCCGCGATGTGCTGCAATTTTTCAAGCTCCATCCACAAGATATCGGACCAAACTCTATTTCAAACATCTGCAACTTCCAAGTATTCTACGAGGTGTACCTTCAACAGGAGCCCACCGTAGAACTATTCAGGGAGTTCTATTACTTAAACCGGCAGAACGAGTTCACAGATGGGCCCAGCCTAGAGCTAGGCGGCATTTCTATACAACGACGGAAAGAAGCCACTTTCCCAGCTGCCACTCTGCCCAGTCATACCAAAGACTGGAACCAAACCTGGTTTTATTGCAAAGACACTTCACAAGAAGGGGAAAATCCTCTGCCGGGTTATCGCGCCAGCCGACTTAGCAATAGGCATCCTCTTCCAGATCGCACTAGTACAACAGTTTGGAAGAAATATATGCCAGTTTTTTCCAAAATCCGAGCCTTGATGGCTAATGGCTTGACTGGGATTGATCTGGCTCGATGTTGGGTCGCCTGGAGAGTCTTGCCTTTAAGCCGCCGACCCGTCTTAATGTGCGAGTACACCGGCGAGTTAAAATATCCTCAACGCCACTGTTAGATTGAAATGACTGACGAAGATATCAATAATATGACGAAAACTCTATTAAATGAGAGCTTGGAAGACTGCAGCAATGTCGGATTGAATCCTTTCTGCGTCCTTAATAAACCGCCAACTGTAAGCTTTTGACCAACTTCACAATTGAATCATACCTTCCCTTCAATTGCCTTTTCATACCCATTTAATTTTTTTGCAGGCCGATTCACCTTTTTGGGCTAGGAAGCTGCAGGGTAAACAGGCCAAGAAAACTCGGACGAAGGGCAAAGCTATCAAAAAACCTGCTAAGAAGAAATCAAATCCTGCCGAGTTATTCAACTTGGATGATAAAGATGATGATGATGAGTCGGAGGTAACGCTTGACTCCCTTGGCTCATTTTTTGTACATCTTATTGATAATGATCACTATCAGGATGATGCAGAGGGAAGCCAAGCCAATGCTGAAGAGGTAACTATCCTTACCTCCGACTCTGAACCTTTGCCAAGACAGAAAATTCGTCAAGCAAGCCGGAAAGTAAGATTTCCCATCCTTTAGCTTATTTGGATCCCAACTTTCTTTTGAAAAAGCAGCAACATGAAGCTCGCCGCACAACCCGGCATAGTGGTGGCGGACTTCTTTCCTCCGGCTTACTAAACACCCCAGCACCTCGCAAGCGTCGACTGGTGTAAGTGCATCTAGTGCCCCTTAGTGATTTTGGTGTATTGAAGACTTATAGGTTAAGGGACTAATGTGTTTTTTAGTGTACACAGGTCTATAAGTCTGTGAGGAGTTTGATATTTACAGAGAAAGTCGACCCCGAAAAATGAAGTTCTTCGACTGAAGACTTTGGATTTCTGAAGACTTTGAAAGTGAAGAAATTGGTGTGACCTTGAAGACTTGGCATTCATTCGAGGAACATGAAGCGTGAAGACTCTTGTTTTTATAGTTTCATTTTCTCTTTCTTGAGTCATAGGAAACACCGTACTGTTAAAGGGGGTCAAGGAAATACTAAGGAAAAATTTCCATGTGATGCTCAACTCAAAATCCTACACCTACCAATCCCTTCGAGTGAAGCCATTGGAAATCTCATACAGTTCAGTCAATTTCTTCAGTGACAGAGACGAAGTTCTTCTGGTCGCTGAGGAATTTGTTATGACTGAGGAGTTAGGAATTCGCTAGTGCGGATTGCCTACAAGTGAGGAACATGATAGCCCTGAGGAATTTGAGCCTCAAATATCCGACCGTTGCTGTGCTACGCGCCAGCTGTCCCAAAATATATACCCACCTAACGGTCATATCATTGAAGGGCATGTATGTCTTATCATGTCGGGCTGCTCCCTAGGCTATAAATAGTCGCCCCCTACAACCACTAGCTGGTTGGCTGCTCCGAGAGAAACTGACACTTGTCATTTGAGAGCATCCCATCCTCCAAGGACTTTGAGCGAAAATCATCAAGTGAGGAAAACCCCAAACCCAAACACCTACAAACCCAAAGTGATTGAGCATCACTGAAGAGATTGATCCTGCGTGGATCCGACACTTGTTACCTTTGAAGACTGTGCTTCTTCCAGACGGTTAGGCGTCATGGTCTGAGCATCTAAGAGGAAATTGTGGATCGCCGAGTGACTGAGTTTGTGAAGGTTTGGAAGTAACCTGAAGACTTACCACGAGTGATTGGGCGAGGTCTGTGTGACCTTAGCTCAAGGAGAATACGGTGAGGACTGTGTGTCCGGGACTGTGTATCCTCAGGTTTAAATACCTAGCCGCTCCAACCAGACGTACAACTATCACAACAGTTGGAACTGGTCTACCAAATCATTGTCTTCACCAAGCCTACTGGTTCTATTTCCTCAACTCTTTCATTTCCTCATTACAATTGTTGTGTGCTTGTTCATATCTGTTTGAAGACTTTGACTGAAGACTTTCTCAATTTCCCGAGTTCAAGTTCTTCAGTCTGTTTGTCTTCATCCTGTGTTTACGCTTTCTGTACTCTGTACTTGTCTTCATTTCATCATGATGACCATGCTTGTGTTCTGTTATGTTTACATCTGAGTACTTATTCCGCTGCAAGTAGTTCTTCACTTAGGAATTTCTTCACCCTGAAATTCCTCAGTGAAGAATTCATAAAAATCGCCTATTCACCCCCTCTAGTTGATATAACGCACTTTCAATTGGTATCAGAGCAAGGTACTCCCTTCTTCTGTGTGATTTTGGTTTAACTGCCTGGAGTTTTAGTTATGTCGACCGCAGGTATGATCAAGGTCTCTGCTGGGTGTCCTACCTTCGATGGGACGCACTACCCCTACTGGAAGAATAAGATGCGAATGCATCTTGAGGCAATTGACAATGATCTCTGGTATGTTGTGGAAAATGGTGTTCCCTCAGTCACACCTTCTTTGAATGCTGCTGATGTGAAGAGATTCAAGCAACTCGATTCTCAAGCGAAGAACATCATATGTGGTCATCTGAGTAAAGGGCAGTATGGAAGAGTGAGTGCTTTGGAAACAGCTAAGCTTATCTAGGATAGGCTGTCCAAAGTGAATGAAGGAGTCTCAACCCAACGTGACTCTCGAGTTGACGTTCTTCGCAATCACTTCAATCGCTTCAAAAGACTCGACAATGAAAATGTTCAACAAACCTTCGATCGCCTCACTGACATCTCAACTGAGCTTCAAGCACTTGGTGCCACTGACATCACCAACCATGAAGTGGTGAAGAAATTGCTGAGATCGCTTGATTCTTCATTTGATACTCTGGCACTAATGATACAAGAACGTGCTGATTACAAGTCACTTGATCCCGCTGATATCCTCGAGAGGCTAAACACTCATGAGTTCTAGCTTGCTGAGAAGAGAGATCTTTATGGTTCGAGCTATGGCAGATCACGTGCCCTGAAGGTCAAGGCTGTCTCTGAATCTGAAGGTGAAGATTCTGGTAGTAGCCTTGGTGATCCTGAAGTATTGAGCCAGGAGCTAGCACTGCTCGTGAAGAAATTCTAGAAGTTCTCAAGACGTGGTCGCTTTGGAAAATCCTCAAGGAGCAATGATTCCTCATCGAGTGACTACAAGAAGAGGCTATGCCACAAATGCAAGAAACCTGGTCACTACATTCAAGATTGTCCTCAATGGGAAAAGGAATCAAAGAAGAAGAAATACAAGGATTACAGTTTTGATGACTCAAAGAAGAAAAAGAAATCTTCAAAGTCTTCATCATCAAGATCCTCGAAGTCTTCATCTCACCAGAAGAGCAGCTCCAAGAAGGCTCTGGCATTCATTAGCAAGGAAATGGACTCTGAGGCTGAATCTGAGGAACATGAGGAAGAGGAGGCATCTGAGGAGTCCGAGTCCGGTGTGGCGAGCCTAGCTCTCGCCACTGCATTCGTCAGCAAGTCCATCTTCAACTCTAAAGAAAATGGCTTCACCAACAAGTTTGATGAAGGCAATGATGACTATGCTCCCACCTATTGCTTCATGGCAAAGGGTGCCAAGGTACTCAAATATACCTCCTCTGAATCTAGTGAGGATGAATCTGATGAAAATCTAAAGCCCAGCTATTCTAAACTTGCTAAGATTGCTGTGAAACAACAAAAGGATTTTGAAAAGGTTCAAAACATGCTAGACAAAAGTGATGATATGTTGGGTGAAGAAATGGATCGCACTAAGACCTTGACTGAAAATTTTCAGAGACTTCAGTCCAGGTTTGACAACCTTCAAGGTCATCATAACACTCTCTTATCTGATCATGAGAAGCTTTCTTATGAATTTCTTCAAAGAAAGCAAGATCTTGAAAAGCTAAGAGTGAGTTATGAAGATCTTCAGAAGGAGCGCGATTCATTACTTGCTCAACAAATCAGCGCTTCTCAGGAAGAATTCATTCCTCCATGTTTGAAGTGCATTGAACGATAATCTGCTAATTCTTCACCTGAATGTTCAAATGCTTCAAATGTTACAAATTCTTCAACTATCTCTGCTGTCACTAATTCCTCATATGAGGACATTGCTAGTATCACTGATGATGCAGGGCTGAAGGAATTGTACATGACAGGCATGTACAAAAGCCTCAAAGGGCATCAGACTCTTTGTGATGTGCTTAAAAAGCAGATCCTCAACAGGAACCCTAGGAAAGAGGGTATTGCCTTTGAGAGGAAACTCAATGCTGATGGTACATATTGGAAGCCTGAGCAGTACCCCAAAACCTCATGGGTTGCTGCAAAGGGACCTCCAGTTGATCCATCCAATTTATCTGGCTTTACATGTGAATCTCCTCATTCTTCTAATGAGTCATTTGACTCCAACTATAAACTGTTCAAAAATCAGAATGGTGAAGAATTTGCTAGATATGTTGGCACTAAATGCAGGAACGGTTCCCCTGTGAAGAAAATCTGGGTTTCGAAAAGGTGCCTTGAAAGTCTTCAGGTGAATGTCCTCATGACACCACCTGTGAAGAATAGGAACCCCAGACCAAATTCTTCATATGGACCAAATTCTTCATATGGATCCAAGTCCTCATATGGACCAAGTTCCTCACGTGGATCAAATGTTGGGGAACGTAGTAATTTCAAAAAAATTCCTACGCACACGCAAGATCATGGCGATGCATAGCAACGAGAGGGGAGAGTGTTGTCCACGTACCCTCGTAGACCGAAAGCGGAAGCGTTATCACAACGCGGTTGATGTAGTCGTACGTCTTCACGATCCGACCGATCAAGTACCGAACGCATGGCACCTCCGAGTTCAGCACACGTTCAGCTCGATGACGTCCCTCGAACTCCGATCTAGCCGAGTGTTGAGGGAGAGTTTCGTCAGCACGACGGCGTGGTGACGATGATGATGTTCCACCGACGCAGGGCTTCGCCTAAGCTCCGCAACAGTATTATCGAGGTGTAATATGGTGGAGGGGGCACCGCACACAGCTAAAATATCGTATATCAATTGTCGTGTCCATGGGGTGCCCCCCTGCCCCCGTATATAAAGGAGCAAACGGGAGGCAGCCGGCCAAGGGGAGAGGCGCGCCAAAGGGGGGAGTCCTACTCCCACCGGGAGTAGGACTCCTCCTTTCCTTGTTGCAATAGGAGAAGGGAAGGGAGAAGGAGAAAGAAGGAAGGGGGCGCCCCCCTTCGCTAGTCCAATTCGGACTAGCCCATGGGGAGGGGTGCGGCCACCCTTTGGAGGCCTTTTTCTCCTTTCCCGTATGGCCCATTAAGGCCCAATACGAATTCCCGTAACTCTCCGGTACTCCGAAAAATACCCGAATCACTCGGAACCTTTCCGATGTCCGAATATAGTCGTCCAATATATCGATCTTTACGTCTCGACCATTTCGAGACTCCTCGTCATATCCCCGATCTCATCCGGGACTCCGAACTCCTTCGGTACATCAAAACTCAATAAAACTGTCATCGTAACGTTAAGCGTGCGGACCCTACGGGTTCGAGAACTATGTAGACATGACCGAGACACCTCTCCGGTCAATAACCAATAACGGGACCTGGATGCCCATATTGGCTCCCACATATTCTACGAAGATCTTTATCGGTCAGACCGCATAACAACATACATTGTTCCCTTTGTCATCGGTATGTTACTTGCCCGAGATTCGATCGTCGGTATCTCGATACCTAGTTCAATCTCGTTACCGACAAGTCTCTTTACTCGTTCCGTAATACATCATCCTGCAACTAACTCATTAGTCACAATGCTTGCAAGGCTTATAGTGATGTGCATTACCGAGTGGGCCCAGAGATACCTCTCCGACAATCGGAGTGACAAATCCTAATCTCGAAATACGCCAACCCAACAATTACCTTTGGAGACACCTGTAGAGCACCTTTATAATCACCCATTTACGTTGTGACGTTTGGTAGCACACAAAGTGTTCCTCCGGTAAACGGGAGTTGCATAATCTCATAGTCATAGGAACATGTATAAGTCATGAAGAAAGCAATAGCAACATACTAAACGATCGGGTGCTAAGCTAACGGAATGGGTCAAGTCAATCACGTCATTCTCCTAATGAGGTGATCCCGTTAATCAAATGACAACTCATGTCTATGGCTAGGAAACATAACCATCTTTGAGTACCGAGCTAGTCAAGTAGAGGCATACTAGTGACACTCTGTTTGTCTATGTATTCACACATGTATTATGTTTCCAGTTAATACAATTCTAGCATGAATAATAAACATTTATCATGATATAAGGAAATAAATAATACTTTATTATTGCCTCTAGGGCATATTTCCTTCAGTCTCCCACTTGCACTAGAGTCAATAATCTAGTTCACATCGCCATGTGATTTAACATCAATAGTTCACATCACCATGTGATTAACACCCACAGTTCACATCGTCATGTGACCAACACCCAAAGGGTTTACTAGAGTCAGTAATCTAGTTCACATCGCTATGTGATTAACACCCAAAGAGTACTAAGGTGTGATCATGTTTTGATTATGAGATAATTTTAGTCAATGGGTCTGTCACATTCAGATCCGTAAGTATTTTGCAAATTTCTATGTCTACAATGCTCTGCACGGAGCTACTCTAGCTAATTGCTCCCACTTTCAACATGTATCTAGACCGAGACTTAGAGTCATCTAGATTAGTGTCAAAACTTGCATCGACGTAACCCTTTACGACGAACCTTTTGTCACTTCCATAATCGAGAAACATATCCTTATTCCCTAAGGATAATTTTGACCGCTGTCCAGTGATCTACTCCTAGATCACTATTGTACTCCCTTGCCAAAATCAGTGTAGGGTATACAATAGATCTGGTACACAGCATGGCATACTTTATAGAACCTATGGCCAAGGCATAGGAAATGACTTTCATTCTCTTTCTATCTTCTGCCGTGGTCGGGCTTTGAGTCTTACTCAATTTCACACCTTGTAACACAGGCAAGAACTCTTTCTTTGACTGTTCTATTTTGAACTACTTCAAAATCTTGTTAAGGTATGTACTCTTTGAAAAAACTTATCAAGCGTCTTGATCTATCTCTATAGATCTTGATGCTCAATATGTAAGCAGTTTCACCGAGGTCTATCTTTGAAAAACTCCTTTCAAACACTCCTTTATGCTTTGCAGAATAATTCTACATTATTTCTGATCAACAATATGTCATTCACATATACTTATCAGAAATGCTGTAGTGCTCCCACTCACTTTCTTGTAAATACAGGCTTCACCGCAAGTCTGTATAAAACTATATCCTTTGATCAACTTATCAAAGCGTATATTCCAACTCCGAGATGCTTGCACCAGTCCATAGATGGATCGCTTAAGTTTGCATATTAGCACCTTTAGGATTGACAAAACCTTCTGTTGCATCATATACAACTCTTCTTTAATAAATCCATTAAGGAATGCAGTTTTGTTTATCCATTTGCCAGATTTCATAAAATGTGGCAATTGCTAAACATGATTTGGACAGACTTAAGCATCGCTGCGAGTGAGAAAATCTCATCGTAGTCAACACCTTGAACTTTGTCAAAAAACTTTTTTCGACAAGTCTGGCTTTGTAGATAGTAACACTACTATCAGCGTCCGTCTTCCTCTTGAAGATCCATTTAATCTCAATGGCTCGCCGATCATTGGGCAAGTCAATCAAAGTCCACACTTTGTTCTCATATATGGATCTTATCTCAGATTTCATGGCCTCAAGCCATTTTGCGGAATCTGGGCTCATCATCGCTTCCTCATAGTTCGTAGGTTCGTCATGGTCAAATAACATGACCTCCAGAACAGGATTACCGTACCACTCTGGTGTGGATCTCACTCTGGTTTACCTACGAGGTTTGGTAGTAACTTGATCTGAAGTTACATGATCATCATCATTAACTTCCTCACTAATTGGTGTAGGAGTCACAGGAACAGATTTCTGTGATGAACTACTTTCCAATAAGGGAGCCGGTACAGTTACCTCATCAAGTTCTACTTTCCTCCCACTCAGTTCTTTCGAGAGAAACTCCTTCTCTAGAAAGGATCCATACTTAGCAACGAATGTCTTGCCTTCGGATCTGTGATAGAAGGTGTACCCAACTGTCTCCTTTGGGTATCCTATGAAGACACATTTCTCCGATTTGGGTTTAAGCTTATCAGGATGAAACTTTTCACATAAGCATCGCAACCCCAAACTTTAAGAAACGACAACTTTGGTTTCTTGCCAAACCACAGTTCATAAGACGCCGTCTCAACGGATTTAGATGGTACCCTATTTAACGTGAATGTAGCTGTCTCTAATGCATAACCCCAAAACGATAGTGGTAGATCGGTAAGAGACATCATATATCGCACCATATCTAATAAAGTACGGTTACGATGTTCGGACACACCATTACACCGTGGTGTTCCAGGTGGCGTGAGTAGTGAAACTATTTCACATTGTTTTAACTGAAGGCCAAACTCGTAACTCAAATACTCTTCTCCACGATCAGATCATAGAAACTTTATTTTCTTGTTACGATGATTTTCCGCTTCACTCTGAAATTATATGAACTTTTCAAATGTTTCAGACTTCTATTTCATTAAGCAGATATACCCATATATGCTCAAATCATCTGTGAAGGTCAAAAAAATAATGATACCTGCTACGAGCCTCAATATTCATCAGACCACATACATCTGTATGTATGATTTCCAACAAATCTGTTGCTCTCTCCATAGTTCTGGACAACGGCGTTTTAGTCATCTTGCCCATGAGGCACGGTTCGCAAGCATCAAGTGATTCATAATCAAGTGATTCCAAAATCCCATCAGTATGGAGTTTTTTCATGCGCTTTACACCAATATGACCTAAACGGCAGTGCCACAAATAAGTTGCACTATCATTATTAACTTTGTATCTTTTGGCTTCAATATTATGATTATGTGTATCACTACGATCGAGATCCAACAAACCATTTTCGTTGGTGTGTATGACCATAGAAGGTTTTTATTCATGTAAACAGAACAACAATTGTTCTCTAACTTAAATAAATAACCGTTTTGCAATAAACATGACCAAATCATATTCATGCTCAACGCAAACACCAAATAACGCTTATTTAGTTTCAACACTAATCCCGAAAGTATAGGGAGTGTGCGATGATGATCATATCAATCTTGGAACTACTTCCAACACACATCGTCACCTCGCCTTTTACTAGTCTCTGTTTATTCTGCAACTCCCATTTCGAGTTACTACTCTTAGCAACTGAACCAGTATCAAATACCGAGAGGTTGCTATAAACACTAGTAAAGTACACATCAATAACATGTATATCCAATATACCTTTGTTCACTTTGCCATCCTTCTTATCCACCAAATACTTGGGGCAGTTCCGCTTCCAGTGACCAGTCCCTTTGCAGTAGAAGCACTTAGTCTCAGGCTTAGGACCAGACTTAGGCGTCTTCACTTGAGCAGCAACTTGCTTGCCGTTCTTCTTGAAGTTCCCCTTCTTCCCTTCGCCCTTTTCTTCAAACTAGTTGTCACGTCTGAAGAAAAAGAACTAATCTCTTATGCAGGGTCAGGTCTCCAGACGTGCGTAAACGTCTGAAGAATTTGCTGGAGACCGGAAAATGCCTAAAAGGATGCAGGCTAATCATGAAGAAATGAACTTTCATTTCTCACGTCCTCATGTTGCTTTATCTGTTCTATTACTTGATGAAATTGATCTGATGAAATTGATGTCATATTCTTCACTGATGAAGTATATGAGTTCGTAAGTTGCACTAATTCATCTGCAGGATGATCAACCCAAGGCCAATGAGTGGGTCCTCGATAGTGGATGTACAAATCACATGACTGGTGACAAGAATCTATTGATGGATGCTCCCTTATCTCCATCACATCTGAAGCATATCATCTTCGCTGACAAAGGCAAAAGTCAGGTATTGGGTCTAGGTAAGGTTGCGATCTCAAAGGATCGGCACATGGACAAAGTCATGCTTGTCGAGTCCTTCGGATAGAACCTCACGTCTATCTCAATGCTTTGTGATCTTGATATGGTTGTTGTCTTTGGCAAGTATCGTTGTGTTGTGATCATGGAAGCTGACCATTCCAAAGTCTTCGAAGGCTTTAGGAGAGGAGACTTGTATATTGTTGATTTCTCTACAGGACCACAACCAGCCGTATGCCTACTTGTAAAAGCTTCAGAAGGCTGGCTATGGCATCGACGACTTGGTCATGCAGTCATGAGGAATCTGCACACGCTCGCGAA
This sequence comes from Triticum aestivum, assembly GCF_018294505.1. Taxonomy (NCBI): domain Eukaryota; kingdom Viridiplantae; phylum Streptophyta; class Magnoliopsida; order Poales; family Poaceae; genus Triticum; species Triticum aestivum. The sequence goes on along the minus strand of NC_057814.1, from coordinate 398,569,521 downwards.
GAAGAAGCATGTCATTGGCATTGAGAATGTCAAATTCCTCAAAGATCACTTATACGGAGCCTGTGAAGCTGGAAAGATGACCAAGGCCAAACATCCAGCAAAGACAACCATGACTGCCACTCGACTATTTGAATTGCTTCATATGGATCTCTTTGGCCCTAACCATTATTCTGCAGTTACAAATGATGCATCTCAATATGGCTTTGTTATTGTTGATGATTACTCTCATTACACATGGGTGCATATTGTCACTTACAAACATGAAGTGCAGGAAGTCTTCAAACGATTTTCCTCGAGGGCTTCAACCAAGTTTGGTGTGAAGATCAAGCACATCAGAAGTGATAATGGAACTGAGTTCAAAATTCTGGTCTTGATGACTATCTTGATGAACTTGGTATTACTCATGAGTTATCTGCTCCTTATACTCCTCAGCAGAATGGCTTCGTGGAGCGCAAGAACAGGACTCTTGTTGAGATGGCTCGCACTATGCTTGATGAATATAAGACGCCTCGTCGTTTCTGGATTGAGGCAATTGATACTGCCTGCCACATCATCAACAGGGTATATCTTCACAAATTCTTCAAGAAGACTGCATATGAACTCCTCACTGACAAGAAACCCAATGTGAGTTATTTCAAAGTCTTCGGTGCTAAATGTTGGATTAGAGATCCTCATCACAATTCTAAATTTGCACCGAAAGCACATGAGGGTTTTATGCTTGGTTACGGAAAGGACTCGCACACCTACAGAGTCTTCAACAACGTTCATCACAAAGTTGTTGAAACTGTAGATGTGCAGTTCGATGAAACTAATGGCTCGCAAAGAGAGCACCTACCTTCTGTGATAGAAGAACCAGCACCTGAGGAAACTATCAAGTTCAAGGCTACTGAGGATGTCATTTCGACCGAAGAATCTGCTGAAGAATTCATTCCAGATTGAGAAGAACGTGATATTGATGCACCTGAAGAAAATGGTGCTGAAGAAAATGCTGATCAAATTCCTCAACGACAACCCGCTCATCCTCGCGTTGCAAATGAAGTGCAAATTGAGAGAATCATCGATGACATTGAAGCTGTAACATCCCAAATTTTCAATTTGGAATGTTATACATTAGATCATCATGCATAACATATTTTATTGCATTTTGTTTTGCGATCCTAGAAATTCTACGCAACTCAAGGACCCACGGAGAGAGTTGGGGATTTCGTTATTTTCATATTTGGGTTTTCTCAAATTTTGAAAATAGGATCATTTGTTTTAATTATTTTCTCTCCGAAAATATTTCATATCAAATATATGAGAGGGGATAATATGACTTCTCCAAAAATAATGAAATATTGGAGGAAAAATATTAAAAACAAATATTTGATTTTATTTGGATTTTATTTGAATTAGGAAAAATACGTGTTTTTCATAATTGCATTTTAGGCCCAAATAAATGTTCATCTTGTCGGGCTTATTTTTAGAGGACGGGGAAAATTTATTTTGGGATTTTTGAAGTCTGTTTAGTATTTCTTTTCTTTCCTTTTCTGCACGCCTGATTTAAAAAAAAACGAACCGACCTACCAGGCCGTGTCCGGCTAGGACTCTGGCCCGGCCGGCCTTTATAAGCCGGGAGGCCGAGCCCCGCAGCCCAGCCCGAGCCGCCTGCCCGCCCCGCGAAACCCTAGCCGCCGCCCCGCCGCCGCCGCTGCCCGCCGACGCCGCCCGTCCCGCGCCGCCGCCGCCGGAGGTAGCCACCCGCGCCGCCGCCGGTTTTCTTCAGAAAACCGTGGGTTTTTTTGGAAACCGCGGTTTTTTTTATAGATCGGTTTAGTTTTTTTGGGTTTATTTATTTTTGCGGACGTTTGTCCGTACGTTCGTTTTAACGAACAGTTTTCGTAGTTTAACCGCAGACAGCGAACGTTTGTTCGTTAGCCTGTTCGTCAGTTTTTCTTTTTCTCGGATTTTTCACGATTATTTTCGATCGCGATTTCCGATCTGTTTTTCGTTTTAGTATAACTTTTCGCTCGTTTATCGGAATCAGGCGATTCAAGCGCCTAGAGTTTCGTCTCAAAACCGTCTTTCTGATTAACTAACTCAAATAAGTTTTTGCTACTGTAAAATTTGACTTAGGTCCAGATTAGTAAACGAAGCTTGTTTCTTTCGCCGTTTGAGTTTCGTTGCTTCGTTCGATTTGATTCTTTTTGCATACCGGAGTTCTTAAGTTGAACTTTCTGGTTAGATCTCTTATTTTGAGTTTTATCCGTGCACCCTTACTTGATTGCTAATGTATGTATTGTTTGTTTGCGATAGAGTACCCGGAGTGCGAAGCGTGCTACTACGAGTCTCTAGGTTTCACGGATCATCAGCAAGGCAAGTAACACTTTGATCATACCTCTTTACCACCCAGTTTTATTGCATTAGATCATTCCTCAAACTATTGCATGATTAGGATCTGATTAAAATGTGGGTTTTGGGAAGTAGTTGAGGTAGTACCTATTGCCCTGTTTATATCAAACCATTGGGAGTTACTTCTACGTTTGCTTATATTGCTATGCTATGCTCGTAGACGTGGATTGGGTTTGAGTGAATTTTTCCATGACAGATGTGAGATTGTTAATTAATGGTTCAACTTAAGGTGGCTACTTTAATTTACATCTGGGTGGATTGAGGCACCTGGAGAACCCAGTGTTGCCTGTATTTTTGGATATCCCGGAGTACCCGTGTGATCATCCTATGGACCGCCACTCAGACTCAAAGGGATCATGAGATTTTTCATGCTAGAAACTTCCGTGTGCAGCCAGAAGCTATTATGGGCTCTAGCATAGTTGAGTAGGTTACATGACCTCTTGAAGAGGTGGGCTACTAGATGTAGGGGAAAGTAGGTGTAACTATCCACCCGGAGTAAAGAGTATTGTTTCTGAAAGACTGTTTCTCGGTCATCCGTTTCTCAAACACCATGTAGTGCGAGAAATCAAGCGGAGGCGATCGAGTCTTGTGGGGAAAAGTGCGCAAACCTCTGCAGAGTGTACAATCTAATCATGGTTAGCCGTGTCCCCGGTTATGGACATCTTGAGTATCTAGTTCTTGGATTATCATGTGAATCTCATCATCATGTTACTTAATTTAATTTGATTGGGTTAATCACGTTCTTAATTGGGATTGAGTTGGAGGTACCTTCTCAATGTTTAACAACCACCATGATAGTTAAATAAAATTTATTCCTTTGTGGTAGGGAAAAATTGGCTTTTCGCAAAACTGTAACCATAGAGCTTTCCACCAGCCAAACATGCATGTAGTGATAGCATTATTATGTTCATTACTCTCTATGTGTTACATTGCCAGCATATTCCATGTGCTGACCCATTTTCGGGCTGCAACGTATCATGTTGCAGACTTTTCAGACGACGAGTAAGGTGCCATAGGTCGTGGTCTTATACTCAGTGATGCCGTTGGAGTTGATGGACTCACTTTATCTTCCAAAGCCTTCCGCTGTTATCATTTTAGATGGCCTTAAGCCGTATTTATTGTATTAAGTTCTCTTTTGAGACATTCGATGTAATAAGTATGTGATTGCTACTCTATTATAAATCCTTCAAGTACTGTGCGTGTCAGCATTACCGATCCAGGGATGACACTGATGCACAGAGACTAGACTGTTTGAGGTCTGGTCGCTACAGAAGCACCAGGTCCTCTCACACGCTCAAGAGCTTCACATTTATCTAACTTTTGTGGGCACTTTGCTTTTGTCTCTATCACAGAGCTCACTAAGGTAGATGAAGCATTTCTGGAGCCTGAGTGGATTCAAGCTATGCAAGAAGAATTACATCAGTTCGAGCTCAACAACGTCTGGGAACTGGTCAAACGTCCAGATCCTCGCAAGCACAATATCATTGGCACAAAGTGGATCTACCACAACCAGCAAGATGAAAATGGCCTTGTTGTGAGGAATAAGGCACGGCTTGTAGCTCAAGGCTACACACAGGTTGAAGGAATTGATTTCGATGAAACTTTTGCACCTGTTGCTAGACTTGAGGCTATTCGCATATTACTTGCTTATACTAACCATCATGATATCACTTTATATCAAATGGATGTGAAAAGTGCATTCCTCAATGGTAAGCTTGAGGAAGAAGTATATGTTGCTCAACCCCCAGGTTTTGAAGATCCAAAGAATCCTGACAAAGTCTTCAGACTCAATAAGGCCCTCTATGGCCTCAAGCAGGCCCCTCGGGCGTGGTATGATACTTTGAAGGAATTCCTCATGAAGAAAGGCTTCAAACCCGATTCACTTGACCCAACTCTTTTCACTAAATCTTATGATGGTGAATTATTTGTGTGCCAAATATATGTTGATGATATTATCTTTGGCTGTACTGACCAATGTTACAGTGATGAATTTGCCTATATGATGAGTGACGAATATCAAATGTCTATGATGGGAGAACTGCAATTCTTCTTAGGTCTTCAAATTCGTCAATAGCGCAATGGCATATTCATATCTCAGGAGAAATACCTCAAGGACGTATTGAGGAAATTCGGCATGCAAGATTGCAAAGGGGTCAAAATTCCAATGCCCACAAATGGTCATCTATGCACTGATGAAAATGGTATTGACTTCGATCAAAAGGTATACCGCTCCATGATTGGCTCTTTATTGTATTTATGTGCATCTAGGCCAGACATTATGCTTAGTGTTTGCATGTGTGCCCGATTTCAAGCTACACCGAAGGAATCACACCATAAGGCTGTGAAGCATATTCTTCGATATCTAGCTCACACACCAACACTTGGATTATGGTATCCCAAGGGCTCGGCTTTTGATCTCATTGGATATTCAGACTCTGACTATGCTAGTGATCGTGTGGACCGCAAGTCAACATCTGGCACATGCCATTTCCTCGGATGATCTTTGGTCTGTTGGTCCTTGAAGAAACAGAACTACGTATCACTGTCTACTGCTGAAGCTGAGTACATTGCTGCTGGTTCTTGCTGTGCTCAATTGCTGTGGATGAAGCAAACTCTCAAGGACTACGGCGTCAACGTGAAGAATGTGCCTCTCTACTGTGACAATGAGAGTGCCATCAAGATTGCTCACAACCCAATTCAACACTCGAAGACAAAGCACATTCAGATTCGTCATCATTTTCTTCGTGATCATGTGTTGAAGGGCGACATTTCTATTGAGCATATGAAGACTGAAGAACAGCTAGCCGATTTCTTCACAAAGCCCTTGGATGAGAAGAGATTTAGCAAGTTGCGGTGTGAGCTAAATATCTTAGAATCTTCGAATGTTCTTTGAAAAGGACACTCATCCTAACACTGATGCAAAATTGATGACTTAGATGTGCAACACATGAAGAAATGTTTTTCTTCAATCAATGAAGACTAGCACTCTAAGTGTGAAGAAATTAACGAAGAATTTGATTCTCAGAGCCCTACGACAATTGTACGCGGTGTCTGAAATCATCATTCTTATACGGTGGGTCACGCCACCACCAAAAGTTGAAAATATTCAATTTCAGTTTTTCTTCATTTTTGAAATTCCTCAGTTGTTCATTTGCTTCAACTTTGCATTGTCTTCACTGTTTCCGTCGTTTTTCTTCATTGGCTATATATATAAGAGTTTATGTCCTCTACAACATTCACTTATTGCTATTTCTTCAAGTTGCTTTTTCTTCTAAGTGAATGTGATCGGACCCTTCCCCCTCTATGCTAAACTCAACCCAATCTATTCACAAATTCTTCATGTGCGTTCTATTTGAAACTCGTTCAAAATCTTCACTGTGTCCTTGTCAGCTGAAGAATCTACGAACAAAACTTTTACTTATCTTATCTAAATTCTCGGCTTTGCCACTCAAACCGTTCCACATCGCACGAAAATACTTATCTATTCGCCCACGATCTCACACGATTGCCACCTCTCAGTACGTGGGTGACACATGTCAAGCGAATGAGAAGGGTCAGGGGCACGTTCGTCCAATTTCTTTGGGCGAACAGTTTTTCACCGCGGCTATATATACCCTTCCCCTTCCTCACTTCACTTTTACTCCGCTCGATCTCTCTCCCGCTCGAGCTTCTCAAAACCTAGTGCCGCCGCTACTTCCATCGTCGCCGGTGAGGAAGAGCTTCACTGCCTCGACCTCGTCGCCGTTGTACTCGCGCCGGCTGTGGATTTCTTCACTCCGCCGCCGCCGTAGCTGTCTTCCTCTGCCGAGTTAGGGCGTGGAAGCTCTGAACTGACGAACTTCACATCTACACTTCCCAGTTCGTCGTGTTCTTCATCAAGGGTAATTAAAAGTTACTTTTACTGCCCTCTTTGATTCGAGTGATTTCTAAAAAATCTTCAAAGGTGTTTTTCTTCAAATCCTCACACACTAAAACACCTCACATGTCATCTGTTCATGATCCGTTTCTCTAAGCAATATTTTTCTTCAAGATTCCTCAATTGTGTGGATTTTTGATCTGTACAACTCTGGAACCTAAGACAAAGAACGCTTAGTGAAATTCGTCAAGACTCATCTGGTCAAATTCCTCAAACTTGTTCTTTTTGAAAAACCTCTGAGAACGCATATGACCTCTCCAAATTCCTCGCAACTATACTCTGTTCACAGGTACACATGTCCGCTGCTGAATCACTAGGTTCTCATCAACTTAACTCATTTGCAGCGTTCCTCGAAGAAAAGTTGCACACCTCTTCAGAAAATTCAGTTGTTCATATTCCTCATCTGAAGGAAATGGCTGACGGTAAGAAGCCACAGAAGGGAGGAAAGAGGCCTGAGATCAACACAGCGTTTGAAATCCCTGATGACATTTATGCTGGGTACTGCACACCCCCTGAGGAAGATAAAAATCAGCGCAAGGTGCGCATTCAAAAGATTGAGAGGAGATGGGCAAGAGAGTGGAGGGAGTACAGATATGTTACTCCCAAATACATGAAGAAATTCACTATTACCCCTCCATGCTCAAGACTTCCATTGGCACCTGGCGAAGAAGCAGATCCCACCAGCCTCAAGCGCGGTGAGGACTATCCTGAAGAATGGGCCAAGCGCCAGGCCAAACTGGCCAAACAGGCAAAAGAAGCAGTGAGGAAATTTAATAAGACTCTACTGCTGCTGCTACCACTGCTGAGGCCTTTGCAAGCAAGCCAAAGAAGGCCATGGCTAAGAAGCCTGCTCATAAGCCAAGTGCTTCACCCTCAATGCCCTCACGGCCAGACTCTTCAAAGCCCTCACGGCCAACTCCTCAAGTTGCTCCACCTCCTCCAAAGTCCTCAGCTCCTCCGCCAAAGTCCTCAGCTGCTCCGACCAAATCCTCAGCACCTGTGCATCTCGCCACGTGCCAAAGGACAACTGGCATCTCTATTGCCTCAGGAGCTTCTGGTAGTTCCTCAGCTGCACCAAATTCTTCAACTGGCCCCTCTCTGCTGAAGACAAAGGCCACTGCTGGATGAGGCTCTCGCCCAAGTCCTCACAAGAAGCAGGTTGCCTTCCAAGTGCCGTCTGATGAAGACGAAGCCGATGATGAGGAACTTGCCGAAATCATCAGAGACAGGCAGCTCAAGGCCGCTAGAGCCAAAGGCACAAATGTGCCTCTACTTTTGGATCCAAAGTTGATCCTTGATTACATTGATCTCTGGCATAAGGACCCCAACACTCCTATGCCTGATTTCAAGCTGACTCCTGGCCAAAGTCATATGCTGACTGCCTTCATTCAAGAAGAAAAATGGAAATTTGAAAAGGCCAGGCAGATCAAGAAAGCGCAGTATAAGAAGGAGCGCTTCCTGAAGAAACACGTTGTTTCTATGATAACCGAAGAACTTGTCAATATTCAATCTGAGATCAAGAAACTCAGTGATGAATTTGACGTATATCGTGCTGACTGGCTTGGAGCCAAAGTCAGATTTGTGAATTTGACTGAGAAGTTAACTTCCAACGTTGCAGCCCCAACGCAACAAGAAAATCCTCAGGCTGAGGCATCTGCTCAGCCGACTGAAGAAAATGCCAGCACCGCTGATGACAATCAGGCTGCCGAAAAAACTCAAAGTACCAGGGCTGATGACTGCACTCCAGCCGCTAAAGAAATTGCAAGGGCATCCACTAGTGGTGCGCCTGAAGAAACTGAAGAAGTCAGAGCAACTGCATCAGTTGTGCCTGAAGTAATTGAACCAAATTCTTCTGCTCCTCCTGCGCCTACACCAACTCCAATCCTTCCATCTGCATCAGATGTGAAGAAGACCAAGGCTGCAGAGCGTGCAGCTGTGAAGAAAAGGAAGGCATCAACTTCATCAGATTCTTCAGCTCCGAAGAAGATGAAGCCGCTGACTAGTTCATTTGACAACCCAATTGATGCTATTCCTGTCTCATCCATGCCATCAAAGGACCTTGTTCCTTTTGATGTAGAATATGTGATTCCAAGTGAATCTGATGATGACATTCCTTCTGCTGCTTCTTCAGAGCAGTTGGATGAAGAAATTGAAGCGGATGCAATCCCTTCAACCCCAATAGTCTCATCGCCCATGCCTCAGTTCACTACTGAAGAGGCCAGCGTTGAAGAAATAGAAGAAGAAGAAGAAGAAGATGTGGACATTGGGTGCACAACACCAGTGCTGAATGATGACTTTTGGGAAAGTCAGCACCCCAACTCTCCTCTGTTCACACCACTGCAACAAATTCCTCAGTCCCCTAACAATACTGAAGTTCAAATGGGATGTGATGAACCTCATGCCACACCGTCTGTCCATGAAGAAATTCCAGCCACTAGTGCCGATGAAAATTTAAATGAAGAATTGAAGACCCAGGCTGTCACTGAAGAAGAACCTGAAATTCCTCAGCCTGTGGATCCTGAGATTGCTATTCCTGAAGTGGTGATGCAATTGATTGATATGCCCCAGCCCAAGCCAAAGGACCCCTTCTCGAAGAAGCAGAAGTTCAAGGCTGATGACTTCTTCGGCGAGCACGTGTTCTTCACTGATTATAATCCTTATGACTCTGCTCGTCTTAGAAGGAAGCGCTTTTGGACTGCTAGCCAGGCCAATTTCTATTCTTCACTACTCTTCAACAAGAATAAAATCTTCGACCACGAGCATATTCCTCACGTGGACATGGAATCACTGCCTTGCTTCACTCCTGTCCTCAGTGTGCTTCATGACGCAGGCCTCCTCAACTTTTGCTCTGACATTGTTGATTGGAATGAAGAACTTATTCTTCAATTCTACGCAACGCTGCACATCACAGGAGCTGCTGACAATGTGAACTCTTGGGTTTTGGACTGGATGACCGAAAACACTCATTATAAGGCACCAGCCTCTGAATTACTTCACGCCCTGCCAATCAGTCCTCCCCTTGAAGGTGCTCGTTGCCTGTACCAAGAGCCTGAGCTCACTTCTCATTACATGCAAGTGCTTATGAAGCCTCTAAAGCCCGGTCAAGCCCCAAGGACCAAATTCCTCATGAAGGAATTGCTATATGTTCCCAGAACAGTCTATCGCATTCTGACGAAGACAATGAGTCCTATCAAGGGCCACGACTCGTCTGATGAAGAAGTCGTTGGCATCATGAAGAATCTGCTATTCAACGTCATGCATGGCATCACTGTCAACTATCATGATTTCTTCATGAGGACTCTAGCCAATGTTGCACTCTCTCCGTTTGAGTTGAAGCCTTATGCTCCTTGGATTATGAGATTCCTCAGAACAAGGTCTTCACTCAACTACAAGGCTGATTTTCAGAATCACCTCAGCTACTTGCCCCCAATTGAAGTCCTCAAGCGGACATATTCCTCAGCTGATGAAAAGGGCAAGGCCGCTGCTTTTATTGATGAAGGCATTCGTCCATTGGATGGTCAGTTTTGCAAAGCTGCATCTTATTCTACCAATGATGACTGTGCCACTCATGATTCTGCTGCCCATGCATCCAAGCCAAATCCTCAAGCCACAGCTCCAAGAGTGATGACTGATTGTGAGCTGCTTCTTAGTCTTCACCAGAAGGTGGATCGAAACCACAAATGGGTTAAGCGTCAGTTTGGTTCCATTCCTCACAACATGACTGCTACACATAATGCAGTGAAGAAAAACCATTACTACCTCCATGAAGTTTTCGGTCGCACCTGGGCTATCTTATCTCATCTGTATGGTGAAGAAGATCTGAAGCAAATGAGTCTCAAGGAGGACTTTGACTGGTCTGCGCCTCCACCAAAGAAATACAAGAAGGTCAAGGTTCCTTCCTTGGTGGCCAGCTCATATTCTTCATCGCGCGAAACCGACGAGCATGAAGACTTGGACGACACTGCAGCAGGCCCTACAACAACAAACGACCCCAACAACGCTGGCGCTCCTCCATCAACATGATATTCTTCAGGGGCGTTAGTCCTCATTTTCAACCCTTTTGGTCATTCGATGACAAAGGGGGAGAAATTTGAGTTAGTCTTCAAGCGGGTCTATCTTATATGGGCGGTTTTTTTTGCGAAGTTACAACTCTCGTTCTTCTGATGACTTTGCTGAATCGAATTGTAAACTTAAACTCTATGGTGGCCTGATACTTTTGCTGTGTTTTTTCTGCATGCTTATTCCTCATTAATGTTAATGCACACATGCTGAATTACATCAGTCACCATATTTCATCATGTATTTCAAATTCTTCATATCCTATGTTAAATGCGTGTATGAATTACAAGATATAGGAGGAGATCTCCATGATACTACTCTTCAAGTGTGCATTGCTTCAAAAGCAAAACCCTCACTATGCACATCTTTAGGGGGAGTTCTTCTATATCGTGCAATCAAATTCCTCAATATCCGTATTTACACTTCATATGTTTATCCCCGTTGAAAACTTAACCTATATTGTCATCAATCACCAAAAAGGGAGAGATTGTAAGTGCATCTAGTGCCCCTTAGTGATTTTGGTGTATTGAAGACTTATAGGTTAAGGGACTAATGTGTTTTTGAGTGTACACAAGTCTATAAGTCTGTCAGGAGTTTGATATTTACAGAGAAAGTCGACCCCTAAAAATGAAGTTCTTCGACTGAAGACTTTGGATTTCTGAAGACTTTCTGAAGACTTTGAAAGTGAAGAAATTGGTGTGACCTTGAAGACTTGGCATTCATTCGAGGAACATGAAGCGTGAAGACTCTTGTTTTTATAGTTTCATTTTCTCTTTCTTGAGTCATAGGAATCACCGTACTGTTAAAGGGGGTCGAGGAAATACTAAGGAAAATTTTCCATGTGATGCTCAACTAAAAATCCTACACCTACCAATCCCTTCGAGTGAAGCCATTGGAAATCTCATACAGTTCAGTCAATTTCTTCAGTGACAGAGACGAAGTTCTTCTGGTCGCTGAGGAATTTGTTCTGACTGAGGAGTTAGGAATTTGCCAGTGCGGATTGCCTACAAGTGAGGAACATTTTAGCCCTGAGGAATTTGAGCCTCAAATATCCGACCGTTGCTGTGCTACGCGCCAGCTGTCCCAAAATATCTACCCACCTAAAGGTCATATCATTGAAAGGCATTTATGTCTTATCATGTCGGGCTGCTCCCTAGGCTATAAATAGCTGCCCCCTACAACCACTAGCTGGTTGGCTGCTCCGAGAGAAACTGACACTTGTCATTTGAGAGCATCCCATCCTCTGAGGACTTTGAGCGAAAATAATCAAGTGAGGAAAACCCCAAACCCAAACACCTACAAACCCAAAGTGATTGAGCATCACTGAAGAGATTGATCCTGCGTGGATCCGACACTTGTTACCTTTGAAGACTGTGCTTCTTCCAGACGGTTAGGCGTCATGGTCTGAGCATCCAAGGGGAATTTGTGGATCGCCGAGTGACCGAGTTTGTGAAGGTTTGGAAGTCACCTGAAGACTTACCACGAATCATTGGGCGAGGTCTGTGTGACCTTAGCTCAAGGAGAATACGGTGAGGACTGTGTGTCCGTGACTGTGTGTCCTTAGGTTTAAATACCTAGCCGCTCCAACCAGACGTACAACTGTCACAGCAGTTGGAACTGGTCTACCAAATCATTGTCTTCACCAAGCCTACTGGTTCTATTTCCTCAACTCTTTCATTTCCTCATTACAGTTGTTGTGTGCTTGTTCATATCTCTTTGAATACTTTGACTGAAGACTTTCTCAATTTCCTGATTTCAAGTTCTTCAGTCTGTTTGTCTTCATCCCGTTTCATCCTGTGTTTACGCTTTCTGTACTCTGTACTTGTCTTCATTTCATCATGATGACCATGCTTGTGTTCTGTTATGTTTACATCTGAGTACTTATTCCGCTGCAAGTAGTTCTTCGCTTAGGAATTTCCTCACCCTGAAATTCCTCTGTGAAGAATTCATAAAAATCGCCTAGTCACCCCCCTCTAGTCGATATAACGCACTTTCAACTGGAGGTTTCAAATATTTCTGATTTATCTTATCCCTAGGCAGGTCTTTTTCGAGAACCTCTTAATCCGTCTGATTCAAACTATCAGGGAACATCTCATTCCTCCTCCAGCGACTCAACTGGGACTCAAATCCCGGTTTTCAAGACTGTGCCTGGGTGAGAATATTAAATCTATCGCTTTGAATCATGCACTTAATTGTCATATTAACTTTGTCTTATGCTTCCTTTTAAGTGCTATGGCAAAGCCCAGCAAAAAGCAAAAATTGACAAACCGGCTGAAGAGCCCGAAATGTCGATCCGAAGCTGTTATGGATGATCCTCCTCGAGAAGACCAACCCGTTACCCAAGATGTCATCGATGCTGATCCAGAAAATGATAAACCGCCCAGTCCTGCTCAGCCGGCTCAGGAATCTGATGATATAATGATTACTGGGACGGCTTATCAGGCCCCAGGCAACCCCATTGCCCTGTCCAAACACAGCGCCAAGGAGGCTCTTCTGTTGATAAATGAAAATGGAAAGTTGACTTGGAAAGCTATGCTCAATTTAGTGCTCAAGAAATTCACTCTAGTTATTTGAACCGTCTTCACACCAGCCGTGACTTTGAGGCCGGCTTGGTCAACTTGATGAAGGAGCGTTTTGAGGTAATCCAATACAATCCTCCTCATAAATATACCTCTATCAACCGCCAAGTCTATAGAACATGACAACATTGAATGTACTATAGACTTTTTAGATAGTCAAAAATATGTGAAGATCAAACTAGTAGCCCCCAAGGGCCAGCTTAAATTATCAAATTAAGCCGGGACTTCAATTAGCAGTGATCAACTTTGCACCTGTAGCCCCCAAGGGCCGGTTTAAGCAGCATGAATAAACCGGGACTTATCACGATAACTGTAAATAGAATCCAAGTATGTAGCCTTTATCCACCGGACCACATCATTTTGCCCGGGTCATCATATGAACTTGTCTTTGGAAAGAGCAATAGACATTATCCCCCAAGTGCCAAGGAAAATACTTGTATTGTGCTTGGGACTTCAAAAATAATCATGATCATAATACCTTCCATGCTGTTCATGTCACAGGCTGAACTAAATGAGAAGGAATCCCAAGTCAAAGATCTAATGGCCAATATTCAAACTCAACAATCTGAGACTTCAAAAGCCAAGTCAGAGCTGAAGACTGCATTGGAAAACATTGAGCAGTTGAAACAGAGCTTCAGTACTGATAGAAATGATTGGGAAACCGAGAAGGCAGCTTTACTAAAAAGAGCAGAAGATGTCGAAGCAGCCCTTAAACCGGTAGCTGACGAGTTGTCCGGTTTAAAGCATCAAATCAACAGCATGACTTTGGCCATCTTCGGTAAGTAACAAAAAATACTTTCCTTTGCACCAACTGTATATCATAATCATCCACCGGTTTACCAATAATTTCACCGATGTAGGCTCCCGAAGCGCCAAGTTGGGGTTAGACATGCACATCAAGCTCAAAGCTGTCTATACTCTGGTAGAGCAGCTATACACTGGTGCTCAACGGTCAATATGTGCTGCTATTCATAAGAAACAACCGCCCTCCTTCATCAAGGAAAAACTTGAAAAACTATTGGTGCTGCCCGAAAGAATTGAAGATTTAAAGCGATCAGCTACCAGAGCCAGCGCGATGACTGCCCTAAGCCGGGCAAAGGCATGGCAAGCAGATCTTGATCCAGAAGATTTGGCTAATGATTTCCCAAGTGTAAAAGAAGACGGGTCTCCCTTCAGCGCTGATGACTTTGCAAAAAATGGCAAGGGAAGTGCGTCCAGTAGCAAGCAAACTGGCTGAAGACAAAGATCTATCCCAATATCAGGCAGCTTATGATGCTGATAACAACAAGGTGAAGGCGCCGGTTCATCAAGAGGTGGATCTCGTCCCGCCGACTCGTAAGCACACCTTCGCTCCTGACATTGATCCATCAAGTCTTATAGATGACGAGGATGTGTTTAGAGCTTTGACCGGTATCAACTGGGCTTCGCCTGACTTCTAGCCAATGGATAACCAAGGAGAAGAAGAAGCAGCGCAGGATGACCCGGAGACTTCGACCCGCCAAGACTAGAAGTCTTAATTTATGAGCCGGTTTACCAGTCGTAGCATTTGGATGCTATGTCTCAAAAAACACTTGCCCTTTTGGGCCATCAGATGCCTTGTAATAGGCTAGTTTAAACAATTTTGATCTGTCACGCCATCATGCGTGTTGATTTGCATAATACTTCCGATCCATCATTTGAAGATCTGCCACTTATGCTTATAATATCATCAATTATGCATACCATGCTTTATCATTTTTTACTGCACATAAGCAGATAACATGTGCCCTCGCGGTTTACCCCAGGGCGGGTCACAATACCCCATAAAAAACCACTGATGACTAAATAGTCCATAACCAGGGCCGGTTCATCAAAACCTCATATAATCACAACAAAATAAATATCATACCTGTGATATTTGTTCATACTGCCGGCTTATCATACGTCGTGCAGTAAGGGTAACAGCGCAAAGACAGAGCATAATGCCCTGTTCAATCTTATTCATACCGCCGGCTTACAACGCCATATGCTGCAAAGGGTAACATCCCAAAACTTAGAGCACAACACTCCAAGCACATAATCATCATACCCTGGCGACTTAAAGTCCAAAACCAGGCTGGGTTAATAAAACTCCGGATAACTTCATATATGAACCATAAGGCAACATGTCCCTCATAGGTTGTCAACCACGAATTAACATGTCACGAAATATGAACCTCAAAAAATGTTCGAATCAAATATAAATCAAAAAACAAGGCTTTCATAGGCTGCCAAGGCTCAATGTCAAGTGCTATTCAAGGGCCGCACAACCGCTGAGTTAAACCTTAATTCAAACCCGTAAGCCGGACCTCACATGACCAATCGTCATTTTAACTTTGACAAATTCAGGGTCTTTACAAGATTGATTGTCAAGAGTACGGCGAGTCATTCCAGGATTACCTGGTCGGAGTGGCAAGCAAACAAAGGAAGGATAACCCGGATTTTTCGGTGAATACACCTTGCGTCCAAGCCTATTACAAGGGTTAACAAAGCTCTATTCATTAACAAGGAGCCCCCAAGTAATATTTCATTCCAGGCGTATAAGCCGGATCAACAGGGTAGTCATAGCTATGCTGAATGAGCAGGAAGCCCCCAAGTATTTTGTAATCATGGCGTACAAGCCGGATCAAGAGGGTAATCATAGTTGCTCAATCAGCAGGAAGCCCCCAAGTGACCGTATGAAGTGACAATAAAGACTCATATTCTCAGAAATGAAACGACAGAGGCCCTGAATTCAAGGATGCCGGCTTTATTATATTCATCATAATATATACATTGACAAAATATGTACATCACCAGAGCTAGTGGGTCAGGTGTAATAAGGCCAAAGATGGGCAATATTCCACGGCCGGCGGGTCTCCTCCTCCGACGTGCGTGAGTCCTTGTGGTCTCGAACATCGATAAGGTAGTATGATCCGTTGTTTAGATTTTTGCTGACCACAAAGGGCCCTTCCCAAGGTGGGGTGCATGTCTGTTTGAACCTGGATGAGCCGGAGCACCAAATCTCCTTCTTGAAAGGTCCTGGTTTTAACCCGGCGGCTATGATAACGACGCAGATCTTGCTGGTAAATCACCGAACGAGCTGCCGTACGGTCACGCTCCTCATCCAACAGGTCAAGAGCATCCTGACGTGCTTTTTCATTATCAGCTTCAACATAAGCCGCCACACGGGGCTAGTCGTGACGGATGTCACTAGGGAGAACCGCCTCTGCTCCGTAAACCATGAAGAAAGGCATGTAACCCATAGATCTGTTAGGAGTAGTATTGATACTCCATAACACCAAGGGCAATTCCTCCACCCAACAACCCGGCGTCCTCTGCAAAGGGACCATAAGCCGGGGCTTGATGCCTCTCAAAATTTCTTGATTGGCTCTTTCAGCTTGGCCATTGGACTGGGGGTGAGCCACTGATGATACATCAAGACGAATATGCTCTCATTGACAGAACTCTTTCATGGCACCCTTGGAAAGAGTAGTGCCATTATCAGTTATAATGCTGTGGGGATAACCAAACGGAAAATCACCTTTTTGATGAATTGAACCGCTGTCGCCGCATCACACTTACTAACCGGCTCTGCCTCAACCCACTTTGTAAATTTGTCAACCGCCACCAAAAGGTGGGTCTTTTTATCCTTGGATATTTTAAAAGGTCCAACCATATCAAGCCCCCAGACTGTAAACGACCAAGTAATTGGAATCATCCTCAATTCTTGAGCCGGCACATGAGCTCGTCTTGAATTTTTTTTGACAACCATCACATTTACTGACCAAATCCTCTGCATCAGCATGAGCCGTCAGCCAATAAAATCCATGACGGAAAGCCTTGGCTACGAGGGACTTAGAGTCGGCATGATGACCACAATCTCCTTCATGAATCTCTCGTAGAATCTCACAGCCTTCCTGAGGAGAAACACAATGTTGAAACACCCTTGTGACACTGCAACGGTGCAACTCTCCATTGACAATAGTCATTGACTTAGAACACCGGGTTATCTGCCTGGCCAAAGTTTCATCCTCAGGTAACTCGCCTCGGGTCATATAAGCCAAATATGGAATTGTCCACTCAGGAATAGCATGAAGAGCCACCACCAACTGCGCCTCCGGGTCAGGAATAGCAAGATCTTCCTCCGTAGGCAATTTGACTGAAGGATTATGCCGGATATCAAGGAAAACATTAGGTGGTACCGACTTATGCTAGGATCCTAGCCGGCTCAAAGCATCAGCCGCCTCATTTTTTCTGCGATCAACATGTTCCACTTGATAACCTTTGAAATGACCAGCAATAGCATCGACCTCTCGGCGGTAAGCGGCCATGAGTGGATCCTTAGAATCCCAAGTGCCTGAAACTTGTTCAGCCACCAAATCTGAGTCGCCAAAGCACCTCACCCGGCTTAGATTCATCTCTTTAGCCATCCGAAGACCGTGGAGCAAGGCCTCATACTCAGCTGCATTGTTAGTACAAGGGAACATCAACCTTAAAACATAACAGAATTTATCACCTCGTGGGGAAGTCAAAATAACTCCAGCCCCCGAGCCTTCCAACTGCTTGGATCCATCGAAGTGAACAGTCCAATAAGTGCTATCTGGCTTTTCCTCAGGCATCTGTGTCGGCGTTCTGGGAACGGGGGTCCCCAGACTTGCCTGCCTGCGGCCCACGGCGTGGCTAAGCTAGCGGGTCGTACGGCCCATCTTCATCAACAAGGCGATCAAGACCTTCGCGAGGGGCCAAGCCTCGCGAGGAGGATGACGCAAAACCTCCTCAGGAGCGGCCTAGCCAGGCAGGCTCACGAGGAGCAGAGATATCAAGGCGGAGCAAACCTCACGGGGCTCTCGTGACGTGAGCCATGACGATCGACACCAGGCGGGCACCAGCACGCGCAACATCCTTGTTTCCTCTTCGGTGCTAAGGAAGCAAGCGCATGCGCAGAGTACCGAGGCATCAAGCAAAGGTTGCCGTATTGGTGCAACGAGACCAAGATAAGAAGGACGGCGGGACGGAGGTCATCGTGGAGCCCAAGACGGCGTCACCACTAGAGCCTTTAGCAGGCGAAGACCGCTTTTGTCAGGATAGCTTGTACTAGCTGTCCCCTTTCAAATTTGCCCGCCGTTGTTGGCTCCCTTCCCGCTCATTATTTGGGGAGAGGACCAGGGCCTATATAAGTAGAGCTAGCCACCACAGTAGAGGCAGGTTGAACTAGGGACACAGATCGAGTTCTCGCCCACAAGTCCTCAGAGCACAAGAACACCTCAACCTCAGGAGGCCGTTCTTCCCCTTATACTGTTCTTCATCAGCCCAAGAGGCAATCCACCACCACACACTGGAGTAGGGTATTACACCACAATGGTGGCCTGAACCTGTATAAATCCCGTGTCCTTCTGTGTTGCGAGTTCGTCGAGGTCATCCGCGAGATCTTAGCGAGCTAGGGCGTGGATCGGTAGGAGGGAAAGAACTTCGCGTGCACCCAGAGTTCGAACCTTAAGGGTTTTCCCGGAACCCCACATCCGACATTTGGCATGCCAGGTAGGGGTGCACCGTAGCTTCCCTTCCGTCGATTCGTCGCTCCGTCGCTCCATCGTCTCCATGGCGGACGTTCGCCGTGCTCGAGCTGAGCGCCAGGCTGCCCTCACCGCCCGCGTTGCTCAGACGGCTCCCGTCGGCGGGCCACCTCGTCGTTCTCCGTCTCCCGCCGCCAATGCCGCCACCGGCCCGGCGGGGAACGAGCAGCACGCGTCCTCGCTGCACCCATCGGTGCGGCAGGACGGCCGCACCGCCACTCCATCGCTGACCCAGGCTGGTTCTTTGTCTCACGCACGCCGCGCTCCCATGGAGGTGCGGGCCGTACTCCTCACGGCGAACGAACTCCTGCGCTACCGCCCGGTCGATGACCTCTACGAGGAGTGGCTCGACCGTGTCACCGAGCTTGTCTGCGCCGCAGGGGGCTCCCCGGCGCCGTCCCTCTCTCTGCCTCACCCTCCACCAGCCACATGCGACGTGGCTCATGGCACGCCTCCACCACCTCTGCCCCAAGACTGCGCCTTGGCGCCAAGGCGCGCGGCCCCATGGCGTGATCCGCCACGCCCGGTGCCCGCGCGTGAAGACAGAAGCTGCCAGGAAATTCCTCGGCCGCGAGAAGCTGCAACTGCGCTCCCTGCGCCGCCTCGTCAAGATCGCGCCTGCCTGCGGTGGCGGCACGCGGACCTCACTAAGACCAAGCTCCACCTCCGAGACGGGCTCCAGCAACCATGGCCGGCTGCCGCGCCTTCACCCCCGAGCTGCGTAGCGTCGCCTGGCCGGGCAAGTTCAAGCCGGATCTGCCCCCTCGCTACGACGGCACCTCCGACCCCGCGGAGTTCCTGCAGCTCTACGAGCTGAGCATCGAAGCGGCCAACAGCGACGAGAAGGTCATGGCGAACTGGTTTCCCATGGCTCTCAAGGATGGTGCCCGCTCCTAGCTCCTGAACCTGCAGCACGGCTCAATCTCCTCCTGGGACGAGATGCGTGACCGCTTCGTCGCCAACTTCCAAGGCACTCGCGACCGCCCGCCGGCCACGGGCGACCTGCGCCACTTCAAGCAACAACCAGGGGAGACCCTCCAGAAGTACATCCAGCGCTTCAACAACACTCGCCTCAAGATCCCCAAGGTCACGGACGAGGCCATCATCTCCGCGTTCTCTGATGGCGTCCGTGACGTCAAGATGAAGGAGGAGCTCGCTATCCACGAGGAGCTGTGCACATCTCACGAGCTGTTCAACCTGGCAACCAAATGCACAAGAGCTGAGGAGGGGCGCCTTTCCCTCCTCGAGCTGCCAGCTGCGGGTGCAGAGGAGAAGAAGGCCAAGGCCAAGGACATGAAGTGCAAGGAGGCAGCCGTGCTCGCAGCGGAGCCCGACACCAAGCGGGGCAGAGATCAGTCCGAGTCATCCAAGGGCAGCCGACCGTTCTGCGCCTTCCACAACCTGAACACCCACAGCACCAGTGACTGCCAAGAGCTCAGAGCCATCCGCGAAGGACACTACAGTCGACGCCCCGAGCGCAGCGACCATGGCTACGGCCGAGGAGGAGGACGTGGTGGCGGACGCTGGGACGACCGTGGGCCGCGCCAGGAGTGGTGCGACCGGCCTCGTGAGGACCGCTGGCAGGATCATCCTCGCGAGGGCGCCTGGAGGGACCAGCCTCGCGAGGACCGTCCTCAGGGCAACGCCGGTCTTCCCCCGCTGTCGCCACCACCAAGAATGAACGACGATCACCATCAGGACAAGGGGGCTGGGGGCTTCCAGGAGCCGCGTGCTATCGCCTGCATCTTAGGCGGCGTGCAGGCCCCAGCCTCACAACGCATCTTCAAACAGTTCGCTTGTGAAGTGAACGCGGTGCTCCCCAGGCTCGAGGCCACGCATTCGCTCAGGTGGTCCCAGTGCGCCATCACCTTTGACTCGGCAGATCAGCTCAAGTGCGCAGCCACTGCTGGCGCCCTCCCGATGCTTTGTTCCCCAGTCATCAACAACGTGCAAGTCACCAAGACCCTCATCAACGGCGGCGCAGGTCTCAACGTCCTATCAGTCAACACGTTCGACAACCTGCAGGTCCCGTATGAGCAGCTTCAGCCTACCAAGCCTTTCTCAGGAGTGACCGACAGTTCCACCACACCGATAGGGCAGGTCCGCCTGCCTGTCACCTTCGAAGAGCGCAAGAACTACTGCACCGAGCTCATAGACTTCGACATCGCGCACATCCGCCTGCCGTACAATGCCATCCTCGGGTATCCGGCCCTGGCCAAGTTCATGGCAGTCACCCACCACGGCTACAACGTCCTCAAGATGCCGGGAAGCGGCGGAATCATCATGGTCCCATGTGAAGAAAGAGATGCGGTGTGCTCCCTCGAGCGCGCCTTTCAAGCTGCAGCAATCGACGACCCCGACAGCAAAAGCGAGGGCCCTCCCGAGGCCCTCCCCAAGAAGAAGAAGCAGCTGCGCCGTGCAGGATCTCAGGAGGGCGACGACGCAGCTGGAGCCTCGTCAGGATCAGCGCCCGCTCCGGCGGCGCCTCCTTCCATCGCATAGGAAGGCACGCCCGGCGCCATCCTCGGGCAGGGCTCGGGGGCTCTCTTCTGGAGACCCTCAGACCTTGCCAACCTCACGAGGGAGGCGCTTGGGCACCACTTGGAGGCGTGCTTCGCGGCACATTTCCCTCGGGAGAACACAGGGCAAGGAGCGCCCACCACTCATGAGTTCATCACCAAGATCACTCAGGAACTGCAGGGCGCAAGGGCCATGCGCGGCGATCGCCGCCCACCAGGCGCAGCTCCCCATCCAGGCGGGGATGCCGGGCTGCGCGTCTGCATCGACGTCCCGGGGCTCAACAGGGCCGCTTCTCAGGAGCTCTTCTGGCCTTTGCGCGCGGGACGCTGCGAGGGTCCACCGCACAGCTACGTTCGCATGCCTTTCGGCCCGCCGAGTGTGTCGTCAGCCTATCAGCGCAACATGCGGCGTGTCCTGGCGGCTCAGGGGGCCAGGCACCACGCCGTCCTGGAAGAGATGGAGATGGTCCTCAGGGAACCACCTGAACCCCCAGAGCCTCCCGTGGCTCAGGGCCCCGGTGGCTCATGAGAAGCCATTCCTTCGCCGTGTTCCTTCAGCTACACCAACCCTCCTTCGTCTACAGAACCAGGTGACATTTTCCAAGTTCGTTTAGCTGGGAGCGCCCCTCGGGCTGCATAATTTCCAGGCCGCATGGGTCCGTCCCTGTGGCATGTATCCCTTTTTCTTATGTCTTTAGCTTACCTTGCTGGGGGCGCCCCTCGGGCTGCATCATCCCCAAGCCGCTCGGGCCTGACCCAGTGGCATGTATATTTCCATATTTACTCAGGTTGATTTACCTTCCATGCTTAACCTGCCTGATTACCACCTGGTCGATCGTCGCCTCCCACGGGGCCTCGTCACACAGGCATGACGCTGGTGCGTGGGTCCATCCCTGCCACGTCGACAAACCTGAGTGGTCGAGCTCTGGCTCGCGGCACGCCCTGTGCACGTCACCTCACCAGGCCCTCAGTGCCTTCATCTCGTCTCAGAGCAACCAGCAGCGGGCTGGCAACCATAACGGCAAACCGTGTTTCTCCTTGTGATGACCTGCAGGGACTTCCCGAGGATAATAGCGGGCGGTACCACGGACCCTCTCCTCTGTCATGCGATCCGCTTGCGCGTTAAAGGGGGGCTCCTGAGCATCGCGACTCAGGAGCTCTTACTGGCTCTCTAGCCCTCACCCCTGGCCTTGACCACGGCATCGCGACCTGGCATACCAGCGGTGGCTGAGCTCGCTCGAGGGCCGGGACCTGAGGACGTAGAGCACGAAGGAAAGCATTGGAAGGGGGAGGACCCGTACGTGCCTAACCTAGCTACGCTGTGAGTGGTTGCGCACAGGCCTGGCGCAACGCGAGGAATCGATCCCGAACTACTGAGATAAGTCTCGCGCTCGGATCGGCTAATCGTTGGAACCTTAGAATCACGGTCATCGCAGCTCTGCCGTGGCCACGTCGCCTCCCTTTCTTATCTTGCCATAGCCGCTTGAGCGCTAAAGGGGACCTCCTGAGCATCGCGCCTCAGGGGCTCTTACCGGACCTTGGGCCGCACACCTCCTGGCCTTGACCACGGCACGCGACCTGGCATACCAGCGACGGCTGTAGCCTGCCTGGGGACTGGGACCTGTCAGCGTAGAACAACAAGCTATTGCGAGGTTGGAAAGGGGAGACCGAGCCCTGACAGGACATGCGCTCGCAAATTTTCATAATAAGGAAGATATACACAAAGGGGCATCACAGATCCTTACACGCCCCCACGGGGTACCTCATGATCCTTCGCAGGAAGAAAAAGCAGGAACTAAGAGGAATCCTATCTACACCCTCCCGTGGCGGACGCCATCATCAACAGTGGGCCACGGGGGGGGGGGGGGGATGCCAACCTCATCCAGATCAGTGGCGGCGGCGGCTGGACGCCGTAGCCCTGCTCCGAGCTCGGCAAGAGCTCGGGGGCACGTAGTTGTCGTCGCCCGTCTCCGGAGTCTCGTAAAGCTCAGGAGAGCTACTGGACTCCCAGGGGCTGCTGCTGCTGGAGTAGCCACGAGCGAAGCGCGCGTCAACCTGGCGCTCCCCTCCAGGGCAACACTCTAGGCGGCGGCCCTCCGCGTCGAAGAACTTGAAGAAGAGCGTGGTGGCGCCGTCGAACTCGAAGTGGATCGCGAGAGCACCCCTCGCACAGCAAACCCACGCGACCTCGCCCCAGCCACGGGTCATGAAGATCTTGCCGGCAGGGACCGCTTCGATCTCTGCTCCGGTCGCCGGAGCGTCGCAGTCGGCGTGCTGCAACCAAAGCTCGAGGGGCCTCCTCGGCGGCATCACGTCGGAGAAGAACCGCGGGATGCGGATCCAAGAGCTTGGGGGCATCGGCGCCCATAGCACAAGCTCGCGCGAAGAGTCCGCAGCATGGACTCCCGGAGCAACAGCATGCCTCGCCATCGCGCGGCGACCACTGGCGCGGCGCGGGCGTCGCCGCTCGTCGCTCCGCCCACCCGAGCCCTCGGCTCGGGCGTACAAGGGTAGCGGATATCCTGGAGGAGGCCGCTCGCACCAAGGCCTCGTCACCACCTGCATCGCCGTCTCGTCGCGATGATGGACCGGCCTCTTCTTTGGCGGAAGCGACCCCGGATCATCGCGGGGGGCCTTTCCTTTCTCGTCCGCGGAAAACCTTCGGATGGGCGCCATTGTTACAGCAGAGGAGCAAGGAGAAGAAGCGAGTGAAGCAAGGAAGAGATGGGCGACGGGGGCTCCGCCCCCTTCCCCATTTATAGCGAGAGGAGGCCAACCGGCGCCTCCCACGATCGCAGGTAATGATAGTTTTTCTTGCATGACGCAGGGACTTGTCAAGTTGGGCAGTTGCCGAGGCAGCGTGGGGAAGCGGTGACGCCCACGTCCAATCAACTGCCACGCGTCGATCGAGGCCGCGGGCTTTTGGGGCCCGCGGCGCTCCGTACTTGACCCTTGGCTTCGCCGCGAAGCCAAGCCCGAGCGCACCTTGGGCCCTAGGGCTACTATCGGCGTTGTGGGAATGGGGGTCCCCAGACTTGCCTGCCTGCGGCGCACGGCGTGGCTAAGCTAGCGGTCCGTACGGCCCATCTTCATCAACAAGGCGATCAAGACCTTCGCGAGGGGCCAAGCCTCACGAGGCGGACGACGCAAGACCTCCTCAGGAGCGGCCTAGCCATGCAGGCTCACGAAGAGCGGAGATATCAAGGCGGAGCAAACCTCACGGGGCTCTCGTGACGTGAGCCATGACGATCGACACCAGGTGGGCGCCAGCACGCGCAGCGTCCTTGTTTCCTCTTCCGTGCTAAGGAAGAAAGCGCAGGCGCAGAGTACCGAGGCATCAGGCAAAGGTTACCATATCGG
Source organism: Triticum aestivum (assembly GCF_018294505.1). Taxonomy (NCBI): domain Eukaryota; kingdom Viridiplantae; phylum Streptophyta; class Magnoliopsida; order Poales; family Poaceae; genus Triticum; species Triticum aestivum. Next base: position 398,545,124 of record NC_057814.1, on the reverse strand, counting down.
TGCAACAAGACCAAGATGAGAAGGACGGCGGGACGGAGTTCATCGTGGAGCCTAAGACGGCGTCACCACCAGAGCCTTTAGCAGGCGAAGACCGCTTTTGTCAGGATAGCTTGTACTAGCTGTCCCCTTTCAAATTTGGCTGCCGTTGTTGGCTCCCTTTCCGCTCATTATTTGGGGAGAGGACCAGGGCCTATATAAGTAGAGCTAGCCACCACAGTAGAGGCAGGTTGAACTAGGGGCACGGATCGAGTTCTCGCCCACAAGTCCTCAGAGCACAAGAACACCTCAACCTCAGGAGGCCGTTCTTCCCCTTGTACTATTCTTCATCAGCCCAAGAGGCAATCCACCACCACACACTGGAGTAGGGTATTACACCACAATGGTGGCCTGAACCTGTATAAATCCCGTGTCCTTCTGTGTTGCGAGTTCGTCGAGTTCGTCCGCGAGATCTTAGCGAGCTAGGGCGTGGATCGGTAGGAGGGAAAGAACTTCGTGCGCACCCCAGAGTTCGAACCTTAAGGGTTTTGCCGGAACCCCACATCCGACAATCTGCAACTCAGTCCAATGATTGATAAAATCCACGAGTGCTTGAGACTTGATGGTTGTGCGAGGCATATATTTCAAACCATGGGGTCAGAGTTCAATGGCCCACTTGGCTACCTGACCCGTGGCATCTCTGTTTTGAATAATATCTCCTAAAGGAGCAGAACTAACCACAGTGATGGGATGACCAAGGAAATATTGCTTGAGCTTTCGACTAGCCATGAACACACCATATACCAGCTTCTGCCATTGCGGATACCTCTGCTTGGATTCAATGAGCACCTCACTGATATAATAAACCGTCCGCTAAACCGGATGTTCCTTGCCTGTGTAACGCCCACGATGCGGCTATATCTCCCACGTGTCGAGGCACGACTTAGAGGCATAACCGCATAGTGGTTTTGTCGCAAGAAGGGTCATCTTCACACAATCCCATGTAATGAACAAGAATGGGATAAAGAGTTGGCTTACAATCGCCACTTCACACAATACATAAATATAATTCATACATCATCCAAAATACAAACATATAGACCGACTACGGTCAAAATCCAGATGAAAATAAGACAACCCCAAATGCTAGATCCCCGATCGTCCCAACTGGGCTCCACTACTGATCATCAGGAAAGGACACATAGTAACGACCACGTTCCTCGTCGAACTCCCACTTGAGATCGACGCCATCATCTGCACTGGCATCGTCGGCACCTGCAACTGTTTTGGTAGAATCTGTGAGTCACGAGGACTCAGCAATCTCACACCCGCGAGATCAAGACTATTTAAGCTTATAGGAAAGGAGGTGTAATGAGGTGGAGCTGCAGCGGCAATAAGCATATATGGTGGCTAACTTGCGCAAATGAGAGCGAGAAGAGAAGCAACGGAACGGTCGTCATCTAGCAATGACCAAGAAGTGATCCTGAACACCTACTTACGTCATACATAACTCAGACCGTGTTCACTTCCCGGACTCCGCCGAGAAGAGACCATCACGGCTACACACGCAGTTGATGTATTTTAATTGGGTCAAGTGACAAGTTCTCTACAACCGGACATTAACAAATTCCCATCTGCCTCATAACCGCGGGCACGGCTTTCGAAAGATAATACCCTGCAGGGGTGTCCCAACTTAGCCCATCATAAGCTCTCACGGTCAACGAAGGATAAACCTTCTCCCGGAAAGACCCGATCAGTCTCGGAATCCCGGTTTACAAGACATTTCGACAATGGTAAAACAAGACCAGCAAAGCCGCCCGAATGTGCCGACAAATCCCGATAGGAGCTGCACATATCTCGTTCTCAGGGCACACCGGATTGTCCAAGCTTCCGATAGGCCAGACCAGAGTTGCCCCTGGTGGCCACCGGCGACTGACAGTTTGGACCAATACTCAGAGGAGCACTGGCCCGGGGGTTTAAAATAAAGATGACCCTCGGGCTCTAGAAAACCCGGGGGAAAAGGCTTAGGTCGCAAATGGTAAAACCAAGGTTGGGCCTTGCTGGAGGAGTTTTATTCAAGGCGAACTGTCAAGGGGGTCCCATAAATCACCCGACCGCGTAAGGAACGCAAACTCAAGGAACATAATCCCGGTATATCAGTAACTAGGGCGGCAAGAGTGGAACAAAACACCAGGCATAAGGCCGAGCCTTCCACCCTTTACCAAATATATATAGATGCATTAATTAAATAAGAGATATTGTGATATCCCAACATATCCATGTTCCAACATGGAACAAACTTCAACTTCACCTGCAACTAGCAACGCTATAAGAGGGGCTGAGCAAAAGCGGTAACTTAGCCAAACAACGGTTTGCTAGGAAAGGATGGTTAGAGGCTGACATGGCAAAATGGGAGACATGATATAGCAAGTGATAGGTAGCGGAGCATGGCAATAGAGCGAACAACTAGCAAAGCAAAGATAGAAGTGATTTCGAGGGGTGGTCATCTTGCCTGCAAGGTTCTCAGAGTTGTCGAAAGCTTGATCCTCGTAAGCGTACTCAACAGGTTCCTCGTTCACGAACTCGTCTCCCGGCTCTACCCAAGACAAGAACACAAACAAACGGAACCACAATCAACACGAGAAATGCACAAGCAACATGATGCAAAACATGTATGATATGCAAGATATGATATGCGATGCATATGCGTGCTCCGGAAGGAAAATGATGAACATGGCAGTAACTTGGCAAACCAAGCATGCCACTGGAAAGATGAGATGATTTCGGTCGAAATCGATATAAAGATCACCGGAATCGGATGCACGGTTTGCAAATGGCAAGCAAAACAAGAATGACACGAATCTGCGATTAACAGCAAGATAGCACTTAAAATGCAACAAGCAACAGTGCTACAGCACTCCAACATAGCAACAAATCACATGGAAGTATACTACGGGAGATGCTTGACAAAATATGAACACTGAGCTATGGCTAGATCACAACATATCAAGCTCAAACAAGCATGGCAAAAGTGCAAAAGATAACAGGTTCACAGACTTGGTGAAAAACTGGACATGGCAGAAAACAGCATCAGGTAGCAATGTTCAGAGCACGAAATCAGCATGCTACGGGAAATTAACATAGAAAAACAAGGCATGGCAGTGTTATACTAAATGCATAGGAAAAACGTTCCTTAGTGACCATAAGCCAAGAAGGACCAGAAGATATGATGGCAAGCATGTAAACATAGCAAGTTTCGTTATCAGGTTTCAGGCTTAGCAGAAAACAGAGCATGCAGAAATAATAATATGTAGGCTTCTTTGTGAGCTTGATGCTCTCACTACAGAGCAATGCACTACAAAACAAGCACACCTACAGAAGGATGGCATGTTTATGAAGCTAACCATGGCAAGAACAATAGCACAGCATGTATGGATCAACTACAATAAGCTTGGCAAAATTTCATATCATGTTAAGAATCTGCTAGAAATATTTTATAGCAAAAGTAGAGCAAGATTGAGTCATCCTATGGTACTCCATAATTGCAAACAATTGCAGGAATGGATCAATTGCAACTATAGATACAAAACATCCTTACTGAACATCTCCAAAATATGCATGGATCTCTCTGTAGCATCAAGTTTACATGGCAACAAAATAACAGCACACAAGGAGTTGGAGAAATCACTAAGTCCCTGAAATCAGAAATATCACGGGGCCTACTTTGCAAGCTTGTGCTAGTCACCACAGAGATCAAAAAAATACATGGCATACACCTTTGGAAAGATGGCATGGCATACTTCAAAACACATGTAGAGCTCATGCCCAAAAGATGCACAGAATAAATGATACAAAAATGACAAATCTCCAATTTCTGTCAAGAACCAAAGAATAACAGCAACTAGCCCTCTTCCAACAGAGATTTGGGCATCAAGATGACCTCTAATGAACATGGCGCAATTCAACAAAATGAAGAGAATCACGAGACAAACAAATTGACATATTACACGCGCGAGTCAGAGCTACATGCAAGAAGTTACGCACTATTGAACAGAGGCACATGCTGAGAAAATTCCAACACTTGGAAAAAAATAGAGGGGGGCTCGGGGTCAACCTCGCTACAGTACCCAGATCCGATCGGGGCTGAGCCTTCGAGGGAGATCGCCGGGGCGGCAGCGCGGCTCGCTGGCGGGAGGGGAGGAGAGGCCGGAGAGGAGGCCGGCCGGGGCTCGGGCTCCGGTGGAGGGGCGCGGCCCGAGGCGGCGGAGCTCGAAGCGGCGGCGGCGGCGAGGGAGGTGCGCCGGAGCACGGCGGGCGGCGGGCAGCCGTGGCGCCGGCGAGGCGCAAAGGCGGCGGCGCGGGAGCCGGCGGGCGTCGGGGCTGGTGCGGGAGGCGGCGGGCGGCTCGGGCCCGGGAGGGCCGCGGTCGGGCCGCGGCGGCAGCGGCGGCAGCGACGGCGCGAGCGTGCCACGTGGCGGCTCGGGAGTGGTTGCGGTGGGCGGCGCGGTTGTCCGGCGGGCGCTGGACGCGTCCGCCCGCGGAGAGGGGATTTAGGGTTTCCGGAGTCTGCGAATGTATCTCGGGATGCCCACATATTTATAGGTAGAGGGAGCTAGGAGGCTCCAAATGAGGTGCGGTTTTCGCCCACACGATCGTGATCGAACGACCTAGAGCATGGAAGAGAGTTTGGTGGGTTTTGGGCTGGTTTTTGAGGGGGGTTTTGCTGGACACTCAAATGGACTTTGCGGATGCCCGGTTAACCGTTGGAGTACCAAACGACCTCCAAATGGAACGAAACTTGACCGGTGGTCTCCGGGTGGTATATTAAGGCCACTTGACAAGCCTCGGTCCATTCCGAGAAAGTTTGACACCCGCACACGAAAGAAAACAAGAGGGGTGCACCGGAGGAGATAGGAGCGCCGGATTGCAAAACGGACAACGGGGAAAATGCTCGGATGCATGAGACGAACACGTATGCAAATGCAATGCACATGATGACATGATATGAAAATGCATGACATGACAAAATGCAAAACGAAAGACAAAACCCGACCACGGAGGGAATATCATAGCACATAGCCGAAAATGGCAAGAGTCGGAGTTACAAATATGGCAAGTTACATCCGGGGTGTTACAACACTCCACCACTACGAGAGGATCTCGTCCCGAGATCTAGGACTGAAAGAACTCCGGATATTCGGAACGGAGATGGTCCTCGCGTTCCCAGGTGGCTTCCCGGTCGGAATGGTGCGACCACTTCACTTTCAGGAATTTGATTGACTTGTTGCGAGTCTTGCGCTCAGTTTCTTCAAGAATAGCAACGGGGTGCTCATGATAAGACAAATCTTCTTGGAGGTCAATCTCTTCGAAGTTGATAGTGCGCTCAGGCGTCTTGAAGCACTTGCGGAGCTGTGACACGTGGAACACATCGTGCACGTTCGCGAAGTTGGAAGGAAGCTCAAGTTGATAGGCGAGGTCGCCTCTTTTGCCAATGATCTTGAAAGGACCCACGTATCTAGGGGCAAGCTTCCCTTTGATACCGAAGCGACGAGTGCCTTTCATTGGAGAGACGCGGAGGTAGACATGGTCTCCGATCTCGAAAGCCAAATCACGGTGCTTACTATCATAGTAACTCTTCTGGCGCGATTGCGCGGCTTTGAGATTATCACGGATGACTTTACACATTTCTTCAGCTTCAGTGATTAAGTCATTGCCAAGAAGTTGGCGTTCACCAGTCTCTGACCAATTGAGAGGAGTACGGCACTTTCTGCCATAGAGAATCTCGAATGGGGCCTTGCCCGAACTCGCTTGGAAGCTGTTGTTGTAGGAGAATTCAGCATATGGAAGACAATCTTCCCATTTCATGCCAAAGGAAATGACACAAGCCCTGAGCATATCTTCAAGAATTTGATTGACTCGCTCGACTTGGCCACTAGTTTGAGGATGGAAAGCTGTGCTGAAGCGAATGTTTGTGCCCATGGCCTTCTGGAAGGAGTCCCAGAACTTAGAGGTGAAGATGCTTCCACGATCTGAAGAAATCAATTGTGGAATGCCGTGCAAGGAGACAATTCTGGAGGTGTAAAGCTCTGCCAGCTGAGCTGCTGTGATGGATTCTTTGATTGGAAGGAAATGAGCCACTTTAGAAAGCTTGTCAATGACAACGAAGATAGCATCATTTCCGCGCTTGGACTTTGGAAAACCAGTCACGAAGTCCATTTCGATATGATCAAACTTCCATTCTGGGATAGCAAGAGGTTGGAGGAGACCAGCTGGTCGTTGGTGTTCTGCTTTCACTCTTCGACAGACATCACATTCATTCACGAATTGAGCAATTTCTCGCTTCATTCGAGTCCACCAATACGACTGCTTGAGGTCATGATACATCTTCGTACTTCCAGGATGAATGGAAAGGAGAGAATTGTGCGCCTCGTTCATTATGACTTTCCTTAGATCACCTTTAGGAACCACAATCCGGTCCTCGAAGAATAAAGTGTCTCTGTCATCAATGCGATAGCACTTGTATTTGGAAAGACCCTTGTCGATACCACGTTTCACCTTCTTCACCATGGCATCAAGGAGTTGTGCCTCACGAATTTGATCTTCCAAAGTAGGAGATACTATGAGGTTGGCAAGAAAGCCTTGAGGAACAACTTGGAGATTCAGCTTGCGGAAAGCTTCACAAAGATCCGGTTGGAAAGGCTTGAGAATTAAGCTGTTGCAATAAGCCTTCCTGCTTAAAGCATCTGCAATGACATTGGCCTTGCCTGGAGTATATTCAATACTCGGATTGTACTCTTGAATCATTTCGACCCATCGAGTCTGCCTGAGGTTGAGGTTGGGCTGAGTGAAGATATACTTGAGACTCTTGTGATCGGTGAAAATGTCCACTTGTCTTCCCAACAAGAGATGTCTCCACGTTATTAATGCATGGACAACTGCCGCCAACTCAAGATCGTGAGTGGGGTAGTTCTTCTCGTTGGGCTTCAACTGACGAGAGGTATAGGCCACAACTTTCTTCTCTTGCATTAACACAGCACCGAGACCTTGGAGAGAAGCATCACAGAAAACTTCAAACGGCTTGGATTCATCAGGAGGAGTCAAGACAGGAGCTGTGACTAGTTTCTCTTTGAGAGTGTTGAAAGCAACGTCACACTCAGGAGACCAGACATACTTCACATGCTTCTGAAGGAGGTTGGAAAGAGGCTTTGCAATCTTGGAGAAATTCTCAACGAATCTTCGGCAATAGCTTGCAAGACCAAGAAAACTGCGGAGCTGCTTGACATTTTGAGGAGGTTCCCAATTCACAATTGCGGACACCTTCTCGGGGTTAACAGCGATGCCCTTGGCAGAGATGATGTGACCAAGGAAAAGAACTTCATCGAGCCAAAACTCACATTTGGAGAACTTCGCATAGAATTGATACTCTCTGAGCTTGTCGAGCACCAATCGCAAATGTTTGGCATGATCCTGCTTATTCTTGGAGAAGACCAAGATATCATCGAGATACACCAGGACGAATTCATTGGTATAGGGGTTGAAGATGAAATTCATCATCCGAGAGAACACTGGAGGAGCATTGACAAGGCCGAAAGACACGACAGTATATTCATAAGAACCAAAGCTTGTTCTGAATGCTGTCTTGGGAATATCTTCTTCACGAATGCGAATCTGATGATAACCCATACGAAGGTCAAGCTTCGAGAATACTTTAGCACCTTTGAGTTGCTCAAATAGCTCATTGATGTTGGGAAGTGGATACTTGTTCTTGATTGTCTTCTTGTTCAATGGACGGTAGTCGACACAAAGTCGGTCCGTGCCATCCTTCTTCTTGACAAAAAGAACACCACAACCCCATGGAGAAGAACTCGGTCTGATCAAACCCAGACGCTCTTGTTCATCGAGCTGTTTCTTCAATTCCTTCAGCTCGTTGGGTCCAAGCTTGTATGGACGCTTGCAAACGGGTTCAGTGCCAGGCTCTAGTTCGATAACGAACTCAACTGGCCGATGAGGAGGCATACCCGGAAGCTCTTCTGGAAAGACATCTTGATACTCACAAACGACTGGAATTTGAGAGATGGCATTCAATTCGCCCTTCTCATTGAGAGAGAAAAACCGAATGGTTTCATCACGAGCGGCATAAATAATCACATCCTCAGAAGAGTGTGTCAATTGAATTTCCCTGGCAGCACAATCAAGTTGAGCCTTGTGCTTAGAAAGCCAGTCCATCCCGAGAATAAGATCAATATCCGAGTCACCAAGAACAATTGGAGAAGACAGAAATTTATAGTCGCCCATCTTGATGGTAACATTCGGAACCATGGAACTTGCATTCATGCATTTGCCCGGAGAGACAACTGCTAACGGTCTAGGCAATCCTTGGAAATGCAATTCATGCTTGGATGCAAAAGGTCTTGATATGAAAGAAAGCGATGCACCAGTATCAAAAAGAACTTTTGCAGGAATATCATTAACAGGAAGATTACCCATTATCACATCAGTAGATTCCTCCGCTTGAGCTGCATTCATCATGTTCACCTTTGCAAACTTTGGATTATGCTTGACCACTGCATTGCTGGAAGATCTGACAGGAGGAGGAGGAGGAAGACGCCTTTGGTTGAAGCACTTGTTAGCATAGTGACCTTTCTGCTGACATTTGTTGCAAGTCACCTCTGAGAGTGGACGGTGATAAGGAGCATTGGACTTTGGAGCTTGATTCTGAGACTTGTTCTGATAGCCAGAGTTGGAAGAGTTGGACGGACCATGGCCACCTTTGTTCTTCTGCTGGTAAGGCTGACGAAACGGAGGAGGAGGAGGCAACCAGAACTTCTGTTGCTTAGCTGTCACAAGTGAGGAAGAAGAAGACTGAACTGCGTCTCTGACTCTCTTCTTAGAAGCCTCACACTTGAGCTGAGCAGCCTCTTGCTTCAGTGCCATATTATAGAATTGATCAAACTGAGTAGGCTCAACAAGAACGAGAGCTAACTGCAGATCCTCTTTAAGGCCACCTCTGAAGTGATAGATCATGCTCTTTTCATCAGGAACGTCTTGTTTAGCGAAGCGAGCAAGTTTCTGAAACTGAATGTTGTATTGATACACAGACATGTTGCCTTGCTTGAGATTGCGGAACTCCTCACGCTTGCTCTCAACAACACTTTGTGGAATGTGGTGCGCTTTGAAGTCCCGACAGAAGTCAGTCCAAGTGATCACACGACCTCCTCTGGAATCTTTGTATTGTTGATACCAATCAGCAGCTTGGTCCTTGAGCTGGAAAGAAGCGAACTTGACATAGTCCTCAGGCCTGACATTGCTACATTCAAAATGCTTGTTGATGTCCACGAGCCAATCATCGGCATCCGTGGCCTCGGCACAGTAGCTGAAAGACTTGGGCTGATTTGCGAGAAACTGGTTGAGAGTGGCAAAGTGAAACTGATTGTTGCCTTGACCTTGATTGCCTTGATTGCCTTGCCCTTGAGTACGTTCTTGCAAGAGTTGCAGAATCATCTGAGCATTGGCGTTGGTGGCTGCCATGATAGCTTGCCATGCCTCCGGAGGTGGAGGTGGTGGCGGAGGGTTCGCTTGACTCCCTTCATTGCGATCCGGATTCTGACGCGTTGGCGGAGCCATCCTGAAGAGGGTGACATCCGTTAGCATCTTGATAGACAAATAGATAAGTAGAATCAACGGATAGAAATTGCAACATATAGTCTTCACAATAAACATTCGAACGAAGATGAACGAATGAATTCCGTAGTAAATCATCACACTTCCATAAGTTGAGAAGCCACTTGAAAAAGATATGGAATCAACATATGACTTCGAAGCAACTCGAATACCACAATACAAAACAAAACAAAGTATTGGCTTGCAGAATAAGCCGGAACAAACATATGATAGAGGTTTCGTCCGAAGTTTTCGTGGTGGGGCCCACACGGGCTCAATCGTACAGCACCATCATGTACAAGGCTGTGCACATGACATACGAAGCGTCCCCGAGTCGGCATAGCCATGGACTCTTTAAGACACTACGAGACCACTGTAAAATCAACCGTGTACAGGCGGACCACTAGACGTCGAACCCCAATCTCATATCATGCGTCTGTCGGAAAGATATCCTAAGGCTACTTGAATTCCCACTTATAAACTCCCGAAACTTTCTGGTTATGCAATCTGGTGTAGGGGATACAGGGGACACAAAATATATCACCCAAACTAGCAATCCCTAGATCCAGCTGTATCCATCCGTCAACACATAACCAAGAAACCTTCGGAAATCGTTTACCTCAACCTTCGAAAAACATCCGTTATACAAGTTATGGCAATACTCCCGAACTCCCGCCCCAGTACTGGGTGGCGTCGAGGTGATCTCACCAACAACTGCATAAAAGAGATTTCGATGTCGGCGAAACTCAGGTATTCCAGAACTGCAACGATAAAATTGTGACGACAACACCTCGGAGCTCAACTCCCCGGGACACTGCCACAACCCCTAAATGACAGGAGGCACCAAGAACAATGTTCTCGTCACAAAACCATCGGAACGATTCCAAGATACCCGCGTGATCCTAAATTTTTTTTAGTGAAATTTGAGGAGAGAATAGTCAAAACTTCTACGTCAGGAGACCTCACCAGAGCGACGAAGGGACTGAGGAGTAAAAAGAATCCTACTCTCCGATATATATAATCCTAAGACTCAAAACATTTTTGTTCTAGACTCAACAACGCCAGCGATTCGATCAAGCAGGGGGCTCCTAAGTCGGGGATGGCTCTGATTACCAACTTGTAACGCCCACGATGCGGCTATATCTCCCACGTGTCGAGGCACGACTTAGAGGCATAACCGCATAGTGGTTTTGTCGCAAGAAGGGTCATCTTCACACAATCCCATGTAATGAACAAGAATGGGATAAAGAGTTGGCTTACAATCGCCACTTCACACAATACATAAATATAATTCATACATCATCCAAAATACAAACATATAGACCGACTACGGTCAAAATCCAGATGAAAATAAGACAACCCCAAATGCTAGATCCCCGATCGTCCCAACTGGGCTCCACTACTGATCATCAGGAAAGGACACATAGTAACGACCACGTTCCTCGTCGAACTCCCACTTGAGATCGACGCCATCATCTGCACTGGCATCGTCGGCACCTGCAACTGTTTTGGTAGAATCTGTGAGTCACGAGGACTCAGCAATCTCACACCCGCGAGATCAAGACTATTTAAGCTTATAGGAAAGGGAGGTGCAAAGAGGTGGAGCTGCAGCGGCAATAAGCATATATGGTGGCTAACATGCGCAAATGAGAGCGAGAAGAGAAGCAACGGAACGGACGTCATCTAGCAATGACCAAGAAGTGATCCTGAACACCTACTTACGTCATACATAACACAGACCGTGTTCACTTCCCGGACTCCGCCGAGAAGAGACCATCACGGCTACACACGCAGTTGATGTATTTTAATTGGGTCAAGTGACAAGTTATCTACAACCGGACATTAACAAATTCCCATCTGCCTCATAACCGCGGGCACGGCTTTCGAAAGATAATACCCTGCAGGGGTGTCCCAACTTAGCCCATCATAAGCTCTCACGGTCAACGAAGGATAAACCTTCTCCCGGAAAGACCCGATCAGTCTCGGATTCCCGGTTTACAAGACATCTCGACAATGGTAAAACAAGACCAGCAAAGCCGCCCGAATGTGCCGACAAATCCCGATAGGAGCTGCACATATCTCGTTCTCAGGGCACACCGGATTGTCCAAGCTTCCGATAGGCCAGACCAGAGTTGCCCCTGGTGGCCACCGGCGACTGACAGTTTGGACCAATACTCAGAGGAGCACTGGCCCGGGGGTTTAAAATAAAGATGACCCTCGGGCTCTAGAAAACCCAGGGAAAAAGGCATAGGTCGCAAATGGTAAAACCAAGGTTGGGCCTTGCTGAAGGAGTTTTATTCATGGCGAACTGTCAAGGGGGTCCAATAAATCACCCGACCGCGTAAGGAACGCAAACTCAAGGAACATAATCCCGGTATATCAGTAACTAGGGCGGCAAGAGTGGAACAAAACACCAGGCATACGGCCGAGCCTTCCACCCTTTACCAAAATATATAGATGCATTAATTAAATAAGAGATATTGTGATATCCCAACATATCCATGTTCCAACATGGAACAACTTCAACTTCACCTGCAACTAGCAACGCTATAAGAAGGGCTGAGCAAAAGCGGCAACTTAGCCAAACAACGGTTTGCTAGGAAAAGATGGTTAGAGGCTGACATGGCAAAATGGGAGACATGATATAGCAAGTGATAGGTAGCGGAGCATGGCAATAGAGCGAACAACTAGCATAGCAAAGATAGAAGTGATTTCGAGGGGTGGTCATCTTGCCTGCAAGGTTCTCAGAGTTGTCGAAAGCTTGATCCTCGTAAGCGTACTCAACAGGTTCCTCGTTCACGAACTCGTCTCCCGGCTCTACCCAAGACAAGAACACAAGCAAACGGAACCACAATCAACCACGAGAAAAGCACAAGCAACATGATGCAAAACATGTATGATATGCGAGATATGATATGCGATGCATATGCGTGCTCCGGAAGGAAAATGATGAACATGGCAGTAACTTGGCAAACCAAGCATGCCACTGGAAAGATGAGATGATTTCGGTCGAAATCGATATAAAGATCACCGGAATCGGATGCACGGTTTGCAAATGGCAAGCAAAACAAGAATGACACTAATCTGCGATAAACAGCAAGATAGCACTTAAAATGCAACAAGAAACAGTGCTACAGCACTCCAACATAGCAACAAATCACATGGAAGTAAACTACAGGTTCACAGACTTGGTGAAAAACTGGACATGGCAGAAAACAGCATCAGGTAGCAATGTTCAGAGCACGAAATCAGCATGCTACGGGAAATTAACATAGAAAAACAAGGCATGGCAGTGTTATACTAAATGCATAGGACAAACGTTCCTTAGTGACCATAAGCCAAGAAGGACCAGAAGATATGATGGCAAGCATGTAAACATAGCAAGTTTCGTTATCAGGTTTCAGGCTTAGCAGAAAACAGAGCATGGCAGAAATAATAATATGTAGGCTTCTTTGTGAGCTTGATGCTCTCACTACAGAGCAATGCACTACAAAACAAGCACACCTACAGAAGGATGGCATGTTTATGAAGCTAACCATGGCAAGAACAATAGCATAGCATGTATGGATCAACTACAATAAGCTTGGCAAAATTTCATATCATGTTAAGAATCTGCTAGAAATATTTTATAACAAAAGTAGAGCAAGATTGAGTCATCCTATGTTACTCCATAATTGCAAACAATTGCAGGAATGGATCAATTGCAACTATAGATACAAAACATCCTTACTGAACATCTCCAAAATATGCATGGATATCTCTGTAGCATCAAGTTTACATGGCAACAAAACAACAGCAGACAAGGAGTTGGAGAAATCACTAAGTCCCTGAAATTAGAAATATCACGGGGCCTACTTTGCAAGCTTGTGCTAGTCACCACAGAGATCACAAAAATACATGGCATACACCCTTGGAAAGATGGCATGTCATACTTCAAAACACATGTAGAGCTCATGCCCAAAAGATGCACAGAATAAATGATACAAAAATGACAAATCTCCAAGTTCTGTCAAGAACCAGAGAATAACAGCAACTAGCCCTCTTCCAACAGAGATTTGGGCATCAAGATGGCCTCTAATGAACATGGTGCAATTGAACAAAATGAAGAGCATCACGAGACAAACAAATTGAAATATTACACGCGCGAGTCAGAGCTACATGCAAGAAGTTACGCACTATTGAACAGAGGCACATGCTGAGAAAATTCCAACACTTGGAAAAAAATAGAGGGGGGCTCGGGGTCAACCTCGCTACAGTACCCAGATCCGATCAGGGCTGAGCCTTCGAGGGAGATCGCCGGGGCGGCAGCGCGGCTCGCCGGCGGGAGGGGAGGAGAGGCCGGAGAGGAGGCCGGCCGGGGCTCGGGCTCCGGTGGAGGGGCGCGGCCCGAGGCGGCGGAGCTCGAAGCGGCGGCGGCGGCGAGGGAGGTGCGCCGGAGCACGGCGGGCGGCGGGCAGCCGTGGCGCCGGCGAGGCGCAAAGGCGGCGGCGCGGGCCAGGCGCGGGAGCCGGCGGGCGTCGGGGCTGGTGCGGGAGGCGGCGGGCGGCTCGGGCCCGGGAGGGCCGCGGTCGGGCCTGCGGGCCGCGGCGGCAGCGACGGCGCGAGCGTGCCACGTGGCGGCTCGGGAGTGGTTGCGGTGGGCGGCGCGGTTGTCCGGCGGGCGCTGGACGCGTCCGCCCGCGGAGAGGGGATTTAGGGTTTCCGGAGTCTGCGAATGTATTTCGGGATGCCCACATATTTATAGGTAGAGGGAGCTAGGAGGCTCCAAATGAGGTGCGGTTTTCGCCCACACGATCGTGATCGAATGACCTAGAGCATGGAAGAGAGTTTGGTGGGTTTTGGGCTGGTTTTTTTGGGGGGGGTTTGCTGGACACTCAAATGGACTTTGCGGATGCCCGGTTAACCGTTGGAGTACCAACCGACCTCCAAATGGAACGAAACTTGACCGGTGGTTTCCGGGTGGTATATTAAGGCCACTTGACAAGCCTCGGTCCATTCCGAAAAAGTTTGACACCCGCACACGAAAGAAAACGAAAGGGGCGCACCGGGGGAGATAGGAGCGCCGGATTGCAAAACGGACAACGGGGAAAATGTTCGGAAGCAAGAGACGAACACGTATGCAAATGCAATTCACATGATGACATGATATGAAAATGCATGACATGAACAAAATGCAAAACGAAAGACAAAACCCGACCACGGAGGGAATATCATAGCACAAAGCCGAAAATGGCAAGAGTCGGAGTTACAAATATGGCAAGTTACATCCGGGGTGTTACAACCTGCTTCCTTCCGTTCCACCACAATCACTACACTGACGGCTCGGCCGTTGGCAGCCACATATAACAACGATGGCTCTTTATCAATGGGAGCGGCAAGGATCGGTGGCTCAACTAACTGTTTCTTCAAGGTTTCAAATGCCTGATCAGCAAGATCACTCTAGACAAAGTGATCTGTCTTCATCATCATCTGGTACAGAGGGATAGCTTTTTCACCCAACCGGCTTATGAACCGGCTTAAGTCCGCGATACGACCCGCCAGACGCTAAACATCATTAATACACTCCGGTTTAGCCAAGGAAGTGATTGCCTTGATTTTCTCTGGGTTAGCTTCAATGCCCCGTTCAGAAACCAAAAAGCCCAAGAGCTTGCCTGCCGGTACTCCAAAGACACACTTGGCCGGGTTAAGCATCATCTTGTAGACCCGGAGATTGTCAAAGGTCTCTTTCAAATCATCTATCAGGGTTTCCTTCTTCCTGGATTTCACAACAATATCGTCCACATAAGCATGAACATTGCATCCAATCTGACCATGAAGGCAATTTTGAACACACCGCTGGTAAGTCGCCTAGGACTCTTGAGCCCAAAAGGCGTAGACACATAGCAGAAGGCCCCAAAGGGAGTGATGAAGGATGTCTTCTCCTGGTCCTTAACTGCCATCTTGATCTGATGATACCCAGAATAAGCATCCAAAAAACTCAAACACTCACAACCCGCCGTAGCATCAATAATCTGATCAATATGGGGAAGAGCAAAAGGATCGGCTGGGCAAGCTTTATTAAGGTCTGTGTAATCCACACACATGCGCCATGTACCATTTTTCTTAAGCACCAGCACCAGGTTAGCCAACCATTCAGGATGAAAAACTTCAACAATGAACCCAGCTGCCAAGAGTCGGGCCACTTCTTCACCAATGGCCTTACGCCTCTCTTTGTTGAAGCGACGAAGGAATTGCTTGACCGGTTTAAACTTTGGATCAATATTGAGAGTGTGCTCAGCGAGTTCCCTCGGTACACCTGATATGTCTGAAGGCTTCCATGCAAAGATGTCCCAGTTCTCACGGATGAACTCGATGAGCGCGCTTTCCTATTTCAGATCCAGATTAGCACTGATACTGAACTGCTTGGATGAATCACCAGGAACAAAATCAACCAACTTAGCGTCATCCGCCGACTTAAACTTCAACATAGGGTCATGCTCTGTGGTTGGCTTCTTCAAAGGTGTCATATATGTCGGGTCAACATTATCTTTGTAAAACTTCAACTCTTCTGTTGCACAAACAGACTCAGCATAAGCTGCATCACCCTCTTCACATTCCAAGGCTATCTTCCGGTTCCCATGCACTGTGATGGTACCCTTGTAACCCGGCATCTTAAGCTGCAGATAAACATAACAAGGTCTTGCCATGAACTTAGCATAAGCCGGCCGCCCAAACAAAGCGTGATAAGGGCTCTTAATCTCGACCACCTCAAAGGTCAATGTCTCAACTCTGAAATCATGATCATCACCAAAAGCCACTTCCAGAGCTATCTTACCCACTGGATATGCCGACTTGCCAGGCACCACACCATGAAAAACAATGTTAGACGGATTAAGATCCTTATCTGACAAACTCATACGATGAAAAGTTTCGTAGTAAAGGATATTGATGATGCTGCCTCCATCCATGAGAACCTTAGTGAACTTGTAACCTCCAACCTGAGGCGCCACCACTAAAGCCAAGTGACCCAAATTGTCAACCCGGGGCGGGTGATCCTCACGGCTCCAAAGAATAGGATGTTCAGACCATCGCAGGTAACGGGGAATCGCTGGCTCAACTGCGTTTACCGCCCTTTTATGAATCTTCTGGTCTCGTTTACATAGACTCATGGTGAACACATGATACTGTCCACTATTCAACTGCTTCGGATTACTCCGATAACCAGACTGTTGTTGTTGATTCCCTTTTCCGGACTGCTGATTGAATCCACCTTGATTGCCTTGGCCCTGGAAACCAGAGTTTGAACCGCCACCACCAAAACCAGGTCCATGAGAGCCGTATCCTGAAACGCCATTCGGGCCATGATTGTTCTAGAAAAAATTATAATTCCTATACTCCCTCATGATGAAGCAATCCTTCCATAGATGAGTGGCCGGCTTCTCATGCGTACCATGCTTTGGACAAGGCTGATTCATCATCGCCTCAAGGTTAAATTTTGACCCTCCAAGCCGGGGCGGCTTTCCCTTGCGACGCTGATTATTATTCTGTGTATTGGTGTTAGCCACAAAGTCTAAATTGCCGTCAGCCTTGCGCTTACCGTTGCCGCTTTGACCTGCCGTGCTATGCTGCTGCCCCTTCATTGCCGCTCTTCTTCCCCTTACCAGCTTTCTCTTCATCAGACTCAGGGTCCTTAGTGAGGGAGTCTTGGATTAGGGGGTCCCCGGGCGTCCGGGCTATGTGACATGGGCCGGACTGGTGGGCCGTGAAGATACAAGATAGAAGGCCTCCTCCGTGTCCGGATGGGACTCTCCTTTGCGTGGATGGCAAGCTTGGCATTCGGATGTATAGTTTCCTTTCTCTGTAAACCGACTCTGTGCAACCCTAGGCCCCTCCGGTGTTTATATAAACCGGAGGGTTTAGCCTGTAGAGGCTAAGACAAATCTGACAGACTAGACATCTAGAGTTTAGCCATTACGATCTCGAGGTAGATCAACTCTTGTAACCCCTATACTCATCAAAGTCAATCAAGCAGGAAGTAGGGTATTACCTCCATTAAGAGGGCCCGAACCTAGGAAAACATCATGTCCCCTGCCTCCTGTTACCTTCGATCCTCAGACGCACAGTTCGGGACCCCCTACCCGAGATCTTCCGGTTTTGACTCCGATATTGGTGCTTTCATTGAGAGCTCCTCTGTGCTGTCGACAGAAGGTTCGATGGCTCGTTCGATCATCTACAACGACGCCGTTTCCGGGGAAGCTTTCCTCCGCGGCCAAATTTTTGTATTCAGTGGCTTCGTTCTGCGTGCCAACTCGATTGGCCACCTCGAGTAGATCGATAGCTACGCCCCTGGTCATCAGATCAGTTTCGGGAACCTAAACTATGTCGCTGATATCCGAGGAGACTTGATCTTCGAAGGGTTCGCGGCCCCAACCACCGCTCTGGCCTTAGATCCAGAGCAGACTACCAGGTCCGAAGACGGGAGTTTAGAGCCCGCTGGACTCTCTGCAATTGTGGAGCTCGTTGCCGAAGATCCGGAGGGGACTGCGTCATCGGCAAGCCCGGAGTCAAACCGGGCTCCCCTTGTCATTGAAAGGCCGGACTCGCCCCCGGACCACCGCTCTGAACTCTCGAAGTCCGCGCCAAGCGAGCATGGCCAGGAGGCTCTCACCCCGGCCAGCCCCGCGGACTCTCGCTTCCCCGTCCAAACCTCGCTCTTAAACGAGGCTCTAGACTTAATGCGATATCCCTCGCCATTACAGAGGATTCGCTTCCCAATTATGCCCAGCCCGGACTAGGGGCTGAGAGCGGGGAATTTCACGTCCCACCCACCACCCATTTCATAGCCACTATCGAAGATTTAACCGACATGCTGGACTATGCCTCCGAAGACATCGACGTCTTGGACGACGATGCCGGAGATGAACAAGGCCAAGACCCGCCGTTTTTCGGACGTTGGACGGCCACCTCCACATATGACGTGTATATGGTGGACACACCCAAAGAGGATGACGGCGACGGCAGGAAGGATCCGGTTGAGGACAAGCCTGCTGAGGCACCTCCAAAGCGTCGACGTCAGCGACGCCGCTCAAAATTGCGTCGCGAAAAACACAACAATACCGGCACCAGAGACAATGACACTCCGGAGAACGCCGAAGCCCCCGAAGCCCCGTCGAACCAACATCCGAACAGGATGATTGGGAGGAGGGGCAAGTTAACCTCGACGATCCGGTCGGGAACGAGGACTCGGAGGATAGTAACTATCTACCTATCTCCGAGGATGATGTGAGCCTCGGCAACGAAGACTTCATCGTACCAGAGGAACCCCTCGAGCAGGAGCGCTTTAAGCGCCGGCTAATCGCCACTGCGAGAAGCCTAAAAAGAAGCAGCAGCAGCTTCAAGCCGAACAGGATACGCTCAACGACAAATGGACTAAAGTCCTGGCAGCCTAAGAATACGGCCTCGAACGCCCAACAAAGAGCTACCCGAAGCGCAAGCTACTACCACAATTTGACGACGAGGCTCTTGAGCCAATACCGCCAAAGTATAAAGCGGCTGACGAACCTGACCGACCACCACGTGGGCGGGACAGAGCAGCTACTTGCGCCGAACATCAGCCCACACCTCCCCGCCGTAGAGGCAAGGAGGTAGCAGCTACGGGCTACACCTACGACCTACGTAAGGACTTGGACAATAGAGCCGGTCAGACCAGATCAATCTATGGATCAAGGGGGCGTGCTCCAACGCGAGAAGACGGTCATCAGGCCTGGCGTGACAAGCACAACCTCACCCGGGCCGAAAACCGCATACGGACTTCATCCGAACTGCGTCGTGACATCGCCCGATACAGAGGCGCCGCACACCCCTTATGCTTCACTGATGAGGTAATGGAGCACCAGTTCCCAGAAGGGTTTAAACTCGTGAACATGGAATCATACGATGGAACGACAGATCCCGCAGTATGGATTGAAGATTTTCTTCTCCATATCAACATGGCTTGTGGTGATGATCTCCATGCCATCAAGTACCTCCCGCTAAAATTAAAGGGACCAGCTCGGCACTGGCTGAACAGCCTCCCAGAAAACTCCATTGGTAGCTGGGAAGATTTGGAAGATGCCTTTAGAGACAACTTCCAAGGTACCTATGTTCGCCCCCCAGATGCCGATGACCTCAGTCACATAGTCCAGCAACCCAGAGAGTCAGCCCAGAAACTCTGGACCAGGTTCTTAATTAAAAAGAACCAAATTGTCGATTGTCCGGAGCCGAAGCCCTTGCGGCCTTTAAACACAACGGCCGCGATGAGTGGCTCGCCCGACACCTCGGCCAAGAAAAACCGAAGTCTATGGCAGCTCTCACCGCACTCATGACCCGCTTTTGTGCGGGAGAATATAGCTGGTTAGCTCATAGAAGCAACAGCACCAGTGACCCTGGTACCTCCGAAGCCAGAGATGGCAACGGCAAGCCACGATGCAACAAACACAAGCGTCAAAGTAGTAATGAAGACACGGAGGTCAACGCCGGATTCAGTGGCTCTAAACCCGGTCAGCGGAAGAAGCCATTCAAAGGAAACAAAGATTGTCCATCTAGTTTGGACCGAATACTAGATCGGCCTTGCCAGATCCATGGCACCCCTAACAAGCCTGCCAATCATACCAACAGAAATTGTTGGGTCTTTAAACAGGCCGGTAAGCTAAACATCGAACATAAGGGGAAAGGGCCGCCCAGCAAGGACGACGATGAAGAGCCTCGCCCACCGAACACAGGGGGACAGAAGAAATTTCCCCCCGAGGTAAAAACGGTGAATATAATCTATGTCACTCATATCCCTAAACGAGAGCGCAAGCACGCACTAAGGGACGTCTATGCCATAGAGCCAGTCGCCCCAAAATTCAACCCATGGTCAGCATGTCCGATCACTTTTGATCGTAGATACCACCCGACCAGTATCCGTCATGGAGGTTCGGCAGCATTGGTCCTCGACCCAATCATCGACGACTTCCATCTTACGCGAGTCCTTATGGACAGCGGCATCAGCCTTAACCTGCTTTATCAGGACACTGTCCGCATAATGGGCATCGATCTGTCAAGAATCAAGCCCACTAAAACCACCTTTAAAGGAGTAATACCTGGTGTAGAAGCCCGCTGCACGGGCTCAATAACATTGGAAGTGGTCTTCGGTTCGCAGGACAACTTCCTAAGTGAAGACTTGATCTTCGACGCCGTCCCTTTCCATAGTGGTTATCACGCACTGCTCGGGAGAACCGCCTTCACCCGCTTCAATGCGGTCCCGCATTATGCTTACTTAAAGCTCAAAATGCCTGGACCTGCGGCGTTATTACAGTTAATGGAAACATGGAGCGCTCCCTCCGTACTGAGGAGCATACCGCGGTCCTCGCAGCCGAAGTACAGGGTGGCCTTGTTGAGCCGAATACTAAATCGGCAGTCAAGCCCTCGGACACTGTCAAACGAGTCCGGTCTACCCTGCAGAATGGCAGTTCGGCTCGTCCAGAGCTAGATTAGCAATTCGGCCTCCGTCAAAGCCCCAACCTGATAGCGGCATACATACTGCGCGTACATAACTATGCACTAAAGATACCATGGGCAAGGACGGACGCATACTAAAAATAAAGTCCACGGTACGGCTCGACCCTATGCAGACCTTCATATTTTTCCACCTTTTTCTTCTTATTTTAGTTTTCAGGTTCTTTACAACCCACATTACTTTCCGATGGTACCAAGGGCCCCTTTCCAGGCCCCTTATGTACACTCGATTGTTGATCCTCTCAAAGGATCATACACCAAGGTGAAAAGCGGCGCAGACGTGCGGCAGAGTGTCCAAAGGATCTTCAAGATCATCTTTCCTTTTTTAGGACCTGTATACAGCTGTCCCTTGTTCTCGACATGTAAAATAGCCTTGATGCTTATGGCATCTTCTGTAAAAATACGTTTTGACGTACCAATCAGACTATAATGGAAACAGTTTCGCCCAACCTTGTTCGGTATTGGCTTATTTCTTAATCTGTCTTCCCCCTCTACATCAGATTGGCATATCCACCTCGGCACGACTTAAATCGCCAGGGGCTCTGTTCAGCCATATATATTTTCAAAAACAGAAAGTCCGAACACTCTCAGAGTAGACTTCGGCGTCCCGAATACTGCATTATATGCATTGGCTCCGAATCATGTCTTTGGTCAATAGTTGGGTTGCCCGGCTCCTGTGTTTGCTACCTTACGTTCCGCTTGTTCGGCTAAGGTAGTAAAGGGAGAACTGATGCGATTGTGTTTCTGGTTCGCCCGGTCAAGCACCTCGGTAGATAAAGCCGAAAACGGACTGTCATGATGCAGCGAGAGCTAGTCAGCAATTCGGCGACCTACTAAATCTCTAGCGATTTCTTCCGTATTACACAAAGGACCGGCTCTTTCCAGTCACGCGCTTAAGGCATCCAATTTCGGATAGCCACATATGCACCAGGGGCTATCTTAAAGTCCCATTGTCAAACTCCTATGGCTAAGTGAGAGTGATAAAGCCGCATAGTCCGATTGCCTCGTTCGCCGCACTAACACCTCCTTTCTAGACCAAGACGTTGGGTCAAGTGTGGCCATGTGCTATTCTGAACACCCCATAGTATCTACGTGGGGGCTGAAGCCGACGTCAGGAAAACTCTCAGTGATAAAAACGGCCGCACAGGAGCAAAAACACTTTCAGATAAATGCATAAAATATATTTCACAACCTTGGTTTATACTACATGGTCTGGGTAGCTCAGATACATTTACTCGAACATAACATCCTTCGAGCATTGACCCTCTATCAAACGGGCACCCTCAAGGATGTCTTCGAAATAGCGCTCCGGCTTGCGGTGGTCCTTGCCTCCGGGCGGACCCTCAACTACCACGACGGCGGCCTTCATCTTCGCCCAGTGCATCTTGACATGGGAAAAGGCCATCCGCGCACCTTCTATGCATGCTGAGCGCTTGACAGTGTCAACTCAGGGCAAGGCGTCGCCGAGCCGCTTGACCAGGCCGAAGTAGCTGCTAGGAATGGGTCCGGCTGGCCATAACCGGACTATGATGTCCTTTATGGCCAAACCAGACATCCTATGCAGCTCGGCCAGCTGCATCATCTGGTTGTTTAGCAGCGCTGGCGCTCCGGCGCCAGGTACTGCGACCAGAAGAGCTTCTCCGTCGTGTTCCCTTCTTGGGCCCGGAAATACAGGGGGTGTTGGCAGCGCTCGTCGGGAGACCCGCAGAGGCGTCTGGAGCACTCCTTAGTCGATTTAGCAAAGCATATCTCCGACCGCCAAATATAGTCTGTAAAAGAAAAGGCTTACCAGCCGCTATTTGTTCGTCTTGCTTGATCTCCTCGCGAGCCTCCCGGGACTTGGTCCGTGCCTCCTTGGCCTCTTGGAGGGCCTTGGCGAGTTCGGTTGCATGGGCCTTATTCTGCTCCTCCAGGGCCTCACACTTGTTGGCGGCATCTTGGAGCGCCTGCTCCACTTCGGTCACCCGCGCCTCACACTTACGGCGGGTAACCTGCTCGGCTTCTAGATCTGCAACCGCTTTGTCCGTGGCCACTTTGCTCGCCCTCGCCTCCTCCTTGGCTTCGGCAAGGGCACTCTTGAGGGTCTCGACCTCGGTCGCGGTGCCTACAATCATACACATAGCAGCACATGAGCTTAAACTCTGAGTTTGCATTATAATTCAGGCTTTTAAGGGATCTTTTAAAAGCATACCTTGGGCCTCATCGAACTGCTTGTTAATACGGTCGATCTCATCATCAGCCAGCTTTAGTTTCCGCTGGAGTTCGGAAACTTCCGCGTCCTTGGCTAAAGCTGCTAGCAGTGAAGCCTGTTTATCAAAATCGACAAGTATATATGTTATCTCCGGAATATTTGATCCTCTGTCCGGCCCCTTTTTCAAAAAGTCGGACAGAGTCTCAGGGGCTACTATCCATACACAGGCATATTTTTTACACATGCAAAAGCAGCTAAGAATATTACATCGCATACCTAGAAGCTTGTTAGCAGGCTGGTGAAAGCTTCATTCAGCCTGCTTTTTGCAGACCGAACCTTCTCAACCACCGTACCCATCAGGGTACGGTGCTCCTCCACGACGGAAGCACATCGAAGTGCTTCCCTCAAAATATTCGGCGCCTCCGGAGATGGAGGTCATCGGTGGAGTTGGAGCTTCCCCCTCCTTTAAAGGGGGCTGTTCACTCAATTCCAGAGCCGCATGGGTCTCCGGAGTGGTATTCGGCGAGCCGCATGGGTCTCCGGACTGGTCCGGCCCCCCGTCGTCAGTTTCCATGGGGGTTGTGCCCCCCATGTTTTCGGCAGCCGAGGCATTACCCTCTAGCACCGTTTCCGCGGCCTTCCGCACCTTTCCCTGTCCCGGAGAGGTCCGTTGGGACAACACCTCAGTGTCATCCGCGACATGTGGTGGAGAGGCTCGCGGAGGCGTTTCGCTCTCCATCATCTCCGGCGCCAAAGAGTTCCCCGAAGACGATGATTGTTGGGGGAGATCACGGGCCGGACTGAAATACATAATTGATATCTTATCCTACAATTTGTAGAAGGCCGGATATATGTATAGTATCTTTGAATGCTTACGATTCGGCCTGGGGCGCCACTCGGGGATGGCTTCGGCATCCGATTCCGAATAATCCGAATGGGAGATCTTCCCCTTCTTGGACGCCTCCGCCTCTAGGTCCACGGAAGCCCCCCTTTTGTTCTTTCCCCCCTTGAGGGGAGAATTGCTCTCCTCCTCTTCCTCTTCCTCTTCATCCCCCTCGTGGGAAGAGGGAGCTTCGGTATCTCCGGATGCAGCGTCCAAAGTACCTTTTCAGCGAAGGCCACTTCTGGCCTCCTTGCCCTTCTTCTTGGCCTTCTTCTCCGGCGCCTGGTACGGCGCCGGGACCAACATCTACGTTAGTAGAGGAATGGCTGGATCTTCGGGCAGTGGAGCCGGACATCGGATCCGCTCCGCCTTCTTTGTCCAGCCCTGAAGGGAGAATGGAAGGCTCAGCATACCCCTCGGATTTACAAGTTGAAGTTATGCTCGGAAATCATAAAACTTACTGGAGTGGCTGGATGAGCACAGTCGAGGCCGATGTCTTCGGCCGTCTCCGGCCACGACTTCTGGGCCTTGAAAAGCAACTCCAAGATTTCTTCGTGCGTCGTGCCGAAGAATCACTACAGGGTCCGCCGGGTTGAACTCCCACATGTGGAGAGACCGGCGCTGGCAGGAGAGAATCCGGCGAAACAGCATCACCTGGATCACATCAGCAAGGCTGGTGTTCTTCTCCATCATATACTTGATGCGCTTCTGCAGCATCATCACTTCATCGGATGATGCCCAATCCAGACACTTGTTAATCCATGATGCAAGCCGCATCGGGGGTCCGGATTTGAACGTAGGGGCGGCCGCCGGGTTGGTGCCGCGGGGTTCGGTGATGTAGAACCACTCCTGCTGCCATATCTTGACAGTCTCCACGAAGGCCCCTTTTGGCCAGGTGACGTTCGGAAGCTTTCTCACCATGGTGCCTCCGCAGTCTGCGTGCTGCTCATCAACCACCTTCGGCTTCATGTTGAAGACCTTAAGCCATAGGCCGAAGTGGAGGGGAATGTGGAGGAGCGCCTCGGACACGACGATGAGCGCCGAAATGTGGAGAAAGGAATTTGGGGCTAGATCGTGGAAATGTAGCCCGTAATAGAACATGAGGCCGCGAATGAAAGGGTGGAGAGGAAACCCTAGTCCACAGAGAAAGTGGGGGATGAACACTACCCTCTCGTTAGGCTTCGGAGTGGGGATGATCTGCTTTTTGGCAGGGAGCCGGTGGGCGATGTCCGCGGCCAAGTACCCCGCTTCCCGGAGTTCCTTGACGTTCCTCTCTGTGATGGAGGAAGCCGTCAACTTGCCCTGCGAGCCGGATCCAGACATGGCTGGATGTTTGGTGGCGACGAAAAACTTGGGCGTTGGAGCTCGAGGATGGAAGGGCTGAGGAAGAACAAGGCGTGAGGTAAAAAGATGGATCCTTATCCTCTTATAAAGGCAGTGAATGTCAAGTGCCCCTCACGTGTTGGAAATATGCCCTAGAGGCAATAATAAAATGGTTATTATTGTATTTCCTTGTTCATGATAATTGTCTATTGTTCATGCTATAATTGTGTTATCCGGAAATCGTAATACATGTGTGAATACATAGACCACAACATGTCCCTAGTGAGCCTCTAGTTGACTAGCTCGTTGATCAATAGATGGTTACGGTTTCCTGACCATGGAAATTGGATGTCGTTGATAACGGGATCACATCATTAGGAGAATGATGTGATGGACAAGGCCCAATCCTGAGCATAGCACAAGATCGTGTAGTTCGTCTGCTAAAGCTTTTCTAATGTCAAGTATCATTTCCTTACACCATGAGATTGTGCAACTCCCGGATACCGTAGGAATGCTTTGGGTGTGCCAAACGTCACAATGTAACTGGGTGGCTATAAAGGTACACTACAGGTATCTCTGAAAGTGTCTGTTGGGTTGGCACAAATCGAGACTGGGATTTGTCACTTCGTATGACGGAGAGGTATCTCTGGGCCCACTCGGTAATGCATCATCATAATGAGCTCAATGTGACTAAGTAGCTAGTCACGGGATCATGCATTACGAAACGAGTAAAGTGACTTTCCGGTAACGAGATTGAACGAGGTATTGGGATACCGACGATCGAATCTCGGGCAAGTAACGTACCGATTGACAAAGGGAATTGTATACAGGATTGATTGAATCCCCGACATCGTGGTTCATCCGATGAGATCATCGTGGAACATGTGGGAGCCAACATGGGTATCCAGATCCCACTGTTGGTTATTGGCCAGAGAGCTGTTTCGGTCATGTCTGCATGATTCCCGAACCCGTAGGGTCTACACACTTAAGGTTCGGTGACGCTAGAGTTGTTATGGGAATTAGTGTGCAGTTACCGAATGTTGCTCGGAGTCCCGGATGAGATCCCCGACGTCACGAGGAGTTCCGGAATGGTCCGGAGGTAAAGATTTATATATGGGAAGTCCTATTTTGGCCACCGGAAAATGTTCGGGATTTTTCGGTATTGTACCGGGAAGGTTCTATAAGGTTCCGGAGTGGGGCCCACCTGCATGGGGGGACCCACATGAACGTGGTAGTGGGGGCAAGGCCCCACACCCCTGGTCAAGGTGCACCAAGATCCCCCCTTAGAAGGAATAAGATCATATCCCGAAGGGATAAGATCAAGATCCCTAAAAATGGGGATAACAATCGGTGGGGAAGGGAAATGATGGGATTTCGTTCCCCACCTTTGCCAACGCCCCAATGGACTTAGAGGGCAAGAAACCAGCCCCCTCCACCCCTATATATAGTGGGAGGTGCATGGGAGCCGCACCCCTTCCCCTGGCGCAGCCCTCTCCCTCCTCAACACCTCCTCCTTCGTAGTAGTGCTTGGCGAAGCCCTGCCGGAGAACTGCAAGCTCCACCACCACGCCGTCGTGCTGCCGGAGCTCTCCCTCAACTTCTCCTCTCCCCTTGCTGGATCAAGAAGGAGGAGACGTCCCCAGGCTGTACGTGTGTTACGCGGAGGCGCAGTTGTTCGGCGCTTAGATCGGAATCAACCGCGATCTGAATCGCCGCGAGTACGACTCCTTCATCCGCGTTCTTGTAACGCTTCGGCATCGCGATCTTCAAGGGTATGAAGATGCACTCCCGTCTCTCTCGTTGCTAGTCTCTCCATAGATTGATCTTGGTGAGGCGTAGAATTTTTTTAATTTCTGCAATGATCCCCAACATCACGAGCCTTAAAACTCGCATATTCCCAAGGGGTCGTGCAAACGGCACAGTTGGTTACCCAAACCCGTATTGATAAGAATCCCGCAATAAGGGGACACGATCTCTGCTTTGACAAGACGTGTCAAAGAAGGCCGCACCTCGAAACATGAAGCAGGAGGCTAAAAAAGGTTTGAAATAATAGTAAGGCCAGGCATAACGTCTCGCCGACAAAGCTATCAGTGGACATGACTTATTTTGTTTAAGTATTTTGCTCTTGTGGTTCAAGGTTGTAACTGTTATACAGAGCTGGATATAGTTCTCTTGTTCAACTGCTTTGGAGTATTCGGAGGAGGAGCCCGCCTTACAATGCCAAAGAAAATCTGCACGCCGGACACGTCATCATTGAAGCCTGGTTCAGGGCTACTGAGGGAGTCCTGGATTAGGGGGTCCCTGGGCGTCCGGGCTATGTGACATGGGCCGGACTGGTGGGCCGTGAAGATACAAGATAGAAGGCTTCCCCCGTCTCCGGATGGGACTCTCCTTTGCGTGGATGGCAAGCTTGGCATTCGGATGTATAGTTTCCTTTCTCTGTAAACCGACTCTGTGCAACCCTAGGCCCCTCCGGTGTCTATATAAACCGGAGGGTTTAGTCTGTAGAGGCTAAGACAAATCAGACAGACTAGACATCTAGGGTTTAGCCATTATGATCACAAGGTAGATCAACTCTTGTAACCCCTATACTCATCAAAGTCAATCAAGCAGGAAGTAGGGTATTACCTCCTTTAAGAGGGTCCAAACCTTGGTAAACATCGTGTCCCCTGCCTCCTGTTACCTTTGATCCTCAGACACACAGTTCGGGACCCCCTACCCGAGATCGACCGGTTTTGACACCGACACTTAGTACTATCTGAGTCGGAATACTTGACGAGAGCCGCCATGAGCTCCCCCATGTCATTGCAGTGGCGTTTAAGCCGCCCTAGTTTCTACTTAAGGGGGAGGAATGGGAAATTCTTCTCCAACATCAGGACTGCTGAACCAGCATTGATACTATCCGATGAGTGTATAACAGCTGAGATCCGTGATAACCCACAAGTATAGGGGATCGCAACAGTTTCCGAGGGTAGAGTATTCAACCAAAAATTATAGATTCGACACAAGGGGAGCCAAAGAATATTTGAAGGTATTAGCAGCTGAGTTGTCAATTCAACCACACCTGGAGATTAATTATCTGCAGCAAGTAATCAGTAGCAAAGTAATATGATAGTTTTGATAGTAGCAACACCAGTAACAGTAACGGTAATAGTGATACCAGTAACTTTATAGCAAGTGTAACAGTGATGATAGTAGTAGTAACTTAGCAAGAACAATATAAGATAAATTCGTAGGCATTGGATCGGTGACTCGTTGGATGATATTCATCATGGGACAGTTATAACCTAGGGCGATACGGCACTAGCTCCAGTTCGTCAATATAATGTAGGCATGTATTCTCTAAATAGTCATACGTGCTTATGGAAAGAACTTGCATGACATCTTTTGTCCTACCCTCCCGTGGCAGCGGGGTCCATATTGGAAACTAAGGGATATTAAGGCCTCATTTTAATTGAGAACCGGAACAAAGCATTAACACATAGTGAATACATGAACTCCTCAAACTACGATCATCACCGGAAGATGTCCCGATTTCTGTCACTCCGGGGTTACCGGATCATAACACGTAGTAGGTGACTATAACTTGCAAGATCGGATCTAAAACATGGATATAATTATGATAACATAAACGGTTCAGATCTGAGTTCATGGCACCCGGGCCCAAAGTGACAAGCATTAAGCATGGCAAACTCATAGCAACATCAATCTTAGAACATAGTGGATACTAGGGATCAAGCCCTAACAAAACTAACTCGATTACATGATGAATCTCATCCAACTCCTCACCGACCAGCGAGCATACGAAGGAATTACTCACTCCTGGTGGGGAGCATCATGGAATTGGCTATGGAGAAGGGTTGGTGATGACGAAGAATGAAGATCCCCCTCTCCGGAGCCCCAAACGGACTCCAGATCTGGCCTCCCGATGAAGAACAGGAGGTGACGGCGGCTCCGTCTCATGGATCATGATAATTCTTTCTCCCTGATTTTTTCTAGAAAAATAGGATTTTATAGCGTTGGTTCTAGGGTCAGCGGGGCCACCAGGTGGGGGACAACCCACCTGGGCGCGCCAAGAGAGGGGGGTGCGCCCTGGTGGGTTGTGCCCACCAAGGGGCCCCTCTCGTGTAGGTCTTGGCTCCAGAAATTCTTATTTATCGAATAAAAATTCCTCGCAAAGTTTCGTTCCATTCCGAGGACTTTTATTTCTGCACAAAAACAACACCATGGATTTTGTGAGCAAACAACTTATGGGAACAATAATCAACTAGCATAGGAAGGCAAAACAAGCATAACTTCAAAACTTTAAGCACATAGTGAGGAAACTTGATATTATTGCAATTCCTACAAGCATATATTCCTCCCTCATAATAATTTTCAGTAGCATCATGAATGAATTCAACAATATAACCAGCACCTAAAGCATTCTTTTCATGATCTACTTGCATAGAAAATTTACTACTCTCCACATAAGCAAAATTCTTCTCATTCGGAATAGTGGGAGTATCATGAGAGACTTGAATACTATAAATTGTTTCCACATTAAAAGAGTAATGTTCAGAAAAAGGGTAATCATAATCATGACAAGTTTTATAAATATAATCATCACTTCTTTTTATAGCATAAGTACCATCACAATAATCATCATAGATAGCAACTTTGTTCTCATCATAATCAATTGAAACCTCTTCCAAGATAGTGGAATCATTACTTCCTAAAGTTGACACTCTTCCAAACCCACTTTCATCAATATAATCATCATAAGTAGGAGGCATGCTATCATCATTTTAATTTGCATATTAAAACTTGGGAGACTAAAAATATCATCTTCATTAAACATAGCCTCCCCAAGCTTGGGACAAACATTAATTGCAGAAAATATATTCTCAAACATGTCATTCTCATCAAACATAGCATCCCCAAGCTTGGGCCTTTTCATATCATAAGCATAATCACTCTTATCATTAATAGTATGGATAGCACCAATAGTATAGCAATTATCATCATCACAATGAGTAATAGGAGCAACATCATTTGGGAGGGATACCTTTCTACCTTTGCTTCTCCGTCTTTTCTTTTTCTTCTTCACATCATGTGTGGGTTTAACCCTCTTTTTTGAGCTCCTTATTGATGAGATTGGTTGAATAGAAGGCTCCTCCGTGTTATCTGATTCATCATAAGAAATAATAGGAGAATATTGGGAAGTCTCTTCCCTTTCGTTAATATTCTCTTCATATTCTATTTGTTTTCTTTTCTTTATGTAATTGGCAATATAAGGATTTTCAATGCAATTCACCGCACAATACATATAAATTTCCTCTAGATCAAAATTAAGAACTCTATAAAGGGCAAATTCTGGAATAACCTTAGTTATACGTTTCATTTCTTCATAACCCAAGAGCAAACTAAGTTCATTATGATGTGCAAGGGAAATCAAGTCATCACAATTTTTGGACACGATACGATCATGAAACAATTTGCATTGGGTACTAAAATGATCACTTTTATTGCAAAGTTTACAAGTATGGCTAAGAAAGTTTAAATTTTCAGCACAAACATCTAGCCTTTCTTGCAACCATTTAGTTTCCAAATACTTATGCCTGTTGCAAAATCTATCTTCCCTGTTTCGTATGTACTTGCAAACTCTATGCACTCCACAAAAATCGACATGCTTATAAGAGATATTTTCATCATGACTAGTGCAATCATCATTAGTACTATGGATATTCAAAGAGTTCATACTAACAACATTGCAATCATGTTCATCATTCAAAGATTTAGTGCCAAACATTTTAATGCATTCTTCTTCTAGCACTTGAGCACAATTTTCCTTTCCATCATTCTCACGAAAGATATTAAAAAGATGAAGCGTATGAGGCAAACTCAATTCCATTTTTTTGTAGTTTTCTTTTATAAACTAAACTAGTGATAAAACAAGAAACTAAAAGATTCGATTGCAAGATCTAAAGATATACCTTCAAGCACTCACCTCCCTGGCAACGGCGCCAGAAATGAGCTTGATGTCTACTACACAACCTTCTTCTTGTAGACGTTGTTGGGCCTCCAAATGCAGAGGTTTGTAGGACAGTAGCAAATTTCCCTCAAGTGGATGACCTAAGGTTTATCAATCCGTGGGAGGCGTAGGATGAAGATGGTCTCTCTCAAACAACCCTGCAACCAAATAACAAAGAGTCTCTTGTGTCCCCAACACACCCAATACAATGGTAAATTGTATAGGTGCACTAGTTCGGCGAAGAGATGGTGATACAAGTGTAATATGGATGGTAGATATAGGTTTTTCTAATCTGAAAATATAAAAACAGAAAGGTAACTAATAATAAAAGTGAGCACAAACGGTATTGCAATGCTAGGAAACAAGGCCTAGGGTTCATACTTTCACTAGTGCAAGTTCTCTCAACAATAATAACATAATTGGATCATATAACTATCCCTCAATATGAAACAAAGAGTCACTCCAAAGTCACTAATAGCAGAGAACAAACGAAGAGATTATGGTAGGGTATGAAACCACCTCAAAGTTATTCTTTCTGATCGATCTATTCAAGAGTCCGTAGTAAAATAACACGTAGCTATTCTTTCCGTTCAATCTATCATAGAGTTCGTACTAGAATAAAACCTTAAGACACAAATCAACCAAAACCCTAATGTCACCTAGATACTCCAATGGCACCTCAAGTATCCGTGGGTATGATTATACGATATGCATCACACAATCTCAGATTCATCTATTCAAACCAACACAAAGTACTTCAAAGAGTGCCCCAAAGTTTCTACTGGAGAGTCAAGACGAAAACGTGTGCCAACCCCTATGCATAGGTTCATGGGCAGAACCCGCAAGTTGATCACCAAAACATACATCAAGTGGATCACGTGATATCCCATTGTCACCACAGATAAGCACGGCAAGACATACATCAAGTGTTCTCAAATCCTTAAAGACTCAATCCGATAAGATAACTTCAAAGGGAAAACTCAATCCATTACAAGAGAGTAGAGGGGGAGAAACATCATAAGATCCAACTATAATAGCAAAGCTCACGATACATCAAGATCGTATCACCTCAAGAACACGAGAGAGAGAGAGAGAGATCAAACACATAGCTACTGGTACATACCCTCAGCCCCGAGGGTGAACTACTCCCTCCTCGTCATGGAGATCGCCGGGATGATGAAGATGGCCACCGGTGAGGGTTCCCCCCTCCGGCAGGGTGCCGGAACAGGGTCCCGATTGGTTTTTGGTGGCTACAGAGGCTTGCGGCGGCGGAACTCCCGATCTATTCTACTCCCCGATGTTTTTAGGGTATATGGATATATATAGGCGAAAGAAGTCGGTCAGGGGAGCCACGAGGGTGGAGGGCGCGCCCAGGGGGTGAGTACGCCCCCTGCCTCGTGCGTTCCTCGTTGCTTCCCTTACGTATACTCCAAGTCTTCTAGATTGCTTCCGTTCCAAAAATAACTTTCCCGAAGGTTTTATTCCGTTTGGACTCCGTTTGATATTCCTTTTCTGCGAAACACTGAAACAAGGAGAAAAACAGAAACTGGCACTTGGCTCTGGGTTAATAAGTTAGTCCCAAAAATAATATAAAAGTGTATAATAATCCCATTAAACATCCAAGATGGATAATATAATAGCATGAATACTTCATAAATTATAGATACGTTGGAGACGTATCAGCTAGCAATTAGATTGAGAAGCGGCCAGCTAGAGAGCAACAATGGTCATAAACATGCATTATGCATAAGTAACATTGGACACTAGCATGAGTAGGATATGAACACCATGAACATAAATATCAAAGAGGCTATGTTGGTTTTGATTCAACTACATGCATGAACATGTGCCAAGTCAAGCCACTCGAACATTCAGAGGAGGATACCATATCATCATACTACATCACAATCATTTTAACGCAATGTTGATATCCAAGATAAATCATTATCCACTCCTAGCTACTTATGCATGGCATGAGAAACTATAATCTCTAATTGTCATTGCAAACATGTTTAATCATAATGGGCTGAATCATGGATACTAGGTTAAACATATTTACACAAACAGAACAAGTCGAGTTCATACCCGTTTCTCTCTGCCACGGCCAGTTCATCGAATATCGTCATTGTTGCCTTTCACTTGCACAACCAAACGATATGAAAATAATAATAACAATAATAATAGTGCAAGAGTGCCGTGGACTAAGCTGGAATCTGCAAACATTTTATTCAACAGGAGAAGACAAGGTAAAATGTGCTCTTTATTAGTTCAACAATTATTCATGTGAGAGCCACTCAACATTTTGATCATGGTCTTCTCCTCGGTACAACTCGAATAAAAAGAAAAGAAATTCAGAGAAACACACTGAAATATTTTTGGAGTTTTTGGTTTTCTTGAACAAGGGAATAAAGGGAAAAGGAAAAACGAGAAAAACTATTTACACGGGAAAGCTCCCAACAAGCAAAAGAAGAATCAGGAAATCTTTTTGGGTTTTCTTTTTAATATTACTACTAAGCATGCATAGAAAGCAAACTACTACAACTATTTTTTTTGTTTTTCTAAAGTGTTTCAAACACACAAGAAGAAAGCAAGAAAATTAATCTAAGCATGGATAATACAATGAAAAAGTGTGAACACCGACAAATGGAATGATATGGGTGAACATGAATATAATGTCGGTGAGAAACACGTACTCCCCCAAGATTAGGCTTTTGGCCTAACTTAGTAATCAATCAGTAGCCTGGAGGGTAGTAGGGGTGCTGAGGAGCGGGCATCCACTCATCCCACTGCTGAGGTTCCTGCGCTGCCTCCGCAGTAGCCTGAGCGTTCTGGTAGGCGATGATGTCCGCACGCATAATCCTATATCCGCCTCTGGCAACAGAATCAAACAAAGCAGGAGCAGGCAATGGAATAACATCACGAGTCCTCGCACTAAAAACCAGGTTATATGGAATAGGGATGTCAAGAGATTCGATATCAGTGAAATGGTGGTGATCCATGGCGGCGCGGTCTAGGTAAACCTTGGTCAGAGGATAATCATGAGGGTGTATCCCAACATTAAAGTGGGCCGCCAAACGAGTTGCATAATTCCCACCATGTATTTTACCCTGAGATTTATTAAGGTGAAGGCGGCGAGCCACAATAGCCCCCAAGCTATAAGTATTGTCGCCGTCCAGTGCACGACGTAAAACAACAAAGTCTGGTGCACTGCGCGCACCTACTTTCTCTCTAGCAAGCAAACACTTAGCAACAAATAAAGCAAAATAATGTACGGTAGGAAAGTGTATGCTAGCGGCGGTGGTAGTTGACACCCCTCTCTCATCTCCCACTGTCAAAGTGCGATAAAAGGCCTCAAACCCAGCCGGCCTAGGCTTGGCTAAGCTCCCATCAAAAGGGATCTTGCATATGTCACAAAATTCAGTAAGTGGTATCTGATGGTTTTCAGGATATAAATCAAAGCTCACTTTAGGAGGATTATTCCTAGGCAGGAAAGTAAAACTTTGAACAAAGATTTTTGTGAGGATTTGATGTTGTTCACACTCATCTGCAATGAAGTCGGTGAGGCCGGCATTAGAAGCATATTTGTGTGAGTTCCTGAAGGATTCCAGCTTCCTCCATGAATGGGGTGTGCGGCCATTCACACGGCCGTACTTCCGCCAAACTCCGAGGATGGAGATCACTATCAGATGACTCCTCAATCACACCCATGGAGTTCTTCTTAGAGCCAAACTTCCTAAAGATATTCATGGTTTTCCTATGAACAAAAATACGGAAATTTATTAGCCCACAAAATTTTCTCAACAAAACTTCACAAAATGATACCAACTACTCATAGGGATACATAGAAGCCATAGAAAGCATTCAAACTACTTAGAACTCTAAGAATTCAACATGCAAGCTCATCTACAGTAGCACCAAGAGTAGCTAATTATTCCAAATATAAACTACTAAAACAAAAACTAATTGGACAAACGGTGGAGTCACATACCAAGCAACAATCCCCCGAAACAGTTTCGGAAACGGAGCTTCGAGCAAAGAGATCAAAATCCGTGGGTTTGAGAGCAAGAACATGGGAGAGAGGGCAATGGAGATTTTTTTCTGGAGGTAAGCGATGATGTGGGATGAAGAGA
This sequence comes from Triticum aestivum, assembly GCF_018294505.1. Taxonomy (NCBI): domain Eukaryota; kingdom Viridiplantae; phylum Streptophyta; class Magnoliopsida; order Poales; family Poaceae; genus Triticum; species Triticum aestivum. Next base: position 398,509,431 of record NC_057814.1, on the reverse strand, counting down.
TAAGTGAGGGGGTCCACGTGGGGACCACAACCCACCAGGGCGTGCCTGGGGGTCCTGGCGCGCCCAAGTGGGTTGTGCCCACCTGGTGCACCTCCCTCTGATATTATTTGCACCAGAAATTCTCAAATATTCAGAAAAAAATCGTATTAAATTTTCAGAGCATTCTGAGAACTTTTATTTTTGGGTCATTTTTTATTGCACGGGGAATTCAGAAAACAGACAAGACATGGCATTTTATTTTATTTAACTAATAAAAACAGAAAACAAAAAGTAAGGATAGAAGGTAGTGCTTACTAAATTCATCAACTTCATACCGCTCAAAAATGATTCATTAATAAGGTTGATCAGGTCTTATTAACAACCACTTTCGATTAGCATGAGACGGAAGAACTTTCGTAAATCACTAAGTTACCTCAACGGGGATATGAATGTCCCCAACAATAAGCATTTCATATTTCTTTTTGACAGTAGGTAGAGGTATTTGAAAACTTCCAATAATGATCGTCGGAGATTTTTCAATAACATTAATACCATTCACTTGGAATTGTTTCTTCGGAAAGTGCATCGTATGCTCATTACCATTGATATGAAAAGTGACCTTGCTTTTATTGCAATCAATAACAACCCCTGCAGTATTCAAGAAGGGTCTCCCAAGGATAATCGACTTGTTGTTGTCCTCGGGCATCTCAAGTATAACAAAGTCAGTCAAAATAGTAACATTAGCAACAACAACGGGCACATCCTCACAAATACCGATAGGTATGGCAGTTGATTTTTCAGCCATTTGCAAAGATATTTCAGTAGGTGTGAGTTTATTCAAGTCAAGTCTTTTGTATAAAGAGAAAGGCATAACACTAACACCTGCTCCTAAATCACATAAAGCAGTTTTCACATAACTCTTTTTTGATAGAGCAAGGTATAGTTGGTATTCCCGGATCTCCAAGTTTTTAGGTACTCCCTCTTTAAAAGTGTAATTAGCAAGCATAGTGGAGATTCCAGCTTTCAGTATTTTTCTCTTATTTGTGATGATGTCCTTCATATACTTTGCATAAGGAGGCATCTTCGAGATATCAGTCAAGCGAGTACGCAAAAAGACTGGCCTCAACATTTCAGCAAAGCGTTCAAATTCTTCATCATCTTTCTTTTTAGTTGACTTGGGTGGAAAGGGCATAGGTTTTTGAACCCATGGTTCTCTTTCTTTACCGTATTTTCTAGCCACAAAGTCTCTTTTATCATATCTTTTATTCTTAGGTTGTGGGTTATCAAGATCAACAGGTGGTTCTATCTCAACATCATTATCTGGTTGTTTTTCATTTGATTGAGAGTCTTCATGAACCTCATCATTATCTTTTTCATTATCACTAGGTGAGTGTTCATTACCTGATTGAGTTTCAGCATCAGAGATAGAAATTTCATTTTCATTATCAGGAGGTTTCTCTATTTCAGGTTCACTAGAAGTATGCAAAGTCCTAGCATTTTTCTTCTTCCTTTTCTTTTTAGAAGGACTAGGTGCATCAGTGTTAACTCTTTGTGAACCTTGTTCAATTGTTTTTGGGTGTCCCTCGGGATAAAGTGGTTCCTGAGTCATTTTACCTCCTCTAGTTGCAACTCTAATAGCAAAGTCATGTATATTATTATTCATTTCATCAAGTATTTCTCTTTGTGATTTAGCAACTTGTTCTAACTGAGTTTGAACCATACAAGCATGCTTTCCAACACCTCTAACATCATTTGAGATTCTAAATAACAAGTCACTCAAGCGAGCAATCATATCAGAATTATATTTCAATTGTTTCATAACATTTGCATTGAAGTGATCTTGCTTTCTAATATAGTTTTCAAACTCATAAAGGCATTGGCTAGGGTGCATATTGTGAGGATTGTTATTATCATTGAACTTCATTAAAGAATTTACCTCTACCACCATAGTCAGTGGTGGTGTATTAAGCCCATGTATTTCTTCAATAGGAGTTAAATTTTTGACATCTACAGCTTTAATACCTTTTTCCTTCATAGATTTCTTTGCCTCTTGCATATCTTCAGGACTGAGATATAATATACCCCTCTTCTTCGGAGTGGGTTTAGGCGGTGGTTTAGGAAGAGTCCAATCATCATAATTTTTCAATATGTTATTCAATAATTCTTCAGCTTGTCACACAGTTCGTTCCCTGAAAACACAACCAGCACAACTATCTAGGAAGTCCCTAGAAGCATCGGCTAGTCCATTATAGAAGATATCAAGTATTTCATTTTTCTTAAGAGGATGATTAGGCAAAGCATTAAGTAACTGGCAAAGCCTCCCCCAAGCTTGTGGGAGACTCTCTTCTTTAGTTTGCACAAAGTTAAATATTTCCTGTAAGGCAGCTTGTTTCTTATGAGCAGGAAAATATTTTTCAGAGAAGTAGTAAATCGTATCCTGGGGACTACGCACACAACCAGGAGCAAGAGTATTGTACCAAGCTTTAGCATCACCCTTTAATGAGAACGGAAATAGTTTGAGAATAAAGTAATAGCCAGTCTTCTCATCATGAGTAAAAAGGGTGGCTATGTCATTCAACTTAGTAAGAGTGCCACAACAGTTTTAGTTTCATAACCATGGAAAGGATCAGATTCAACCAAAGTAATTAACTCTGGGTCGGCAGAGAATTCATAATCCTTATCATCAATAAAGATAGGTGAAGTAGCAAACTTAGGATCACATTTCATTCTAGCATTCAGAGATTTTTCTTTATACTTGCATAATAATTTCTCTAGATCATCTCTATCCTTACAAGGAAGAATATCTCTAGTTGTCTCCTCATTCATAACATAACCTTCCGGTACCTTAGGCAATTCATATCTAGGAAGGCTAGTTCTAGCAGGTGTTTCAGGAGTTTCAGTTTCAAGCTCATCAACAGATTCAACATCATGTTGTATTACTCTAGCAATTTGTGCATCAAGAAAATCACCAAGTGGCACATCATCATTATAAAGAAAGGTGCTAGCATCATCATAAACATTATCCATAGCAGAAGTAGCATCATCCATAACTTGTGACATATCAGAATTAATAGCATGTGGTGGTGTTGCAAGTTTACTCATAACAGAAGGTGAATCTAAAGCAGAACTGGATGGCAGTTCCTTACCTCCCCTCGTCCTTGAGGGAAATATCTTAGTATTAGGATCCTTCAGATTCTTCATAGTGATAAACTAATAATAATCTCAAGTGACTCAAAAAAATATAGCTATGCTCCCCGGCAACGGCGCCAGAAAAAGGTCTTGATAACCCACAAGTATAGGGGATCGCAACAGTTTTTGAGGGTAGAGTATTCGACCCAAATTTATAGATTCGACACAAGGGGAGCCAAAGAATATTTGAAGGTATTAGCAGCTGAGTTGTCAATTCAACCACACCTGGAGATTAATTATCTGCAGCAAGTAATCAGTAGCAAAGTAATATGATAGTTTTGATAGTAGTGACAATAGTAACAATAACGGTAACAGTGATAGCAGTAACTTTGTAGCAAGTGTAACAGTGATGATATCAGTAGTAACTTAGCAAGAACAATATAAGATAAATTCATAGGCATTGGATCGCTGACTCGTTGGATGATATTCATCATGAGACCGTTATAACCCAGGGCGATACGACACTAGCTCTAGTTCGTCAATATAATGTAGGCATGTATTCCGTAAATAGTCATACGTGCTTATGGAAAGAACTTGCATGATATATTTTGTCCTACCCTCCCGTGGCAGCGGGGTCCATATTGGAAACTAAGGGATATTAAGGCCTCATTTTAATTGAGAACCGGAACAAAGCATTAACACATAGTGAATACATGAACTCCTCAAACTACGATCATCACCGGAAGAAGTCCCGATTTCTGTCACTCCGGGGTTACCGGATCATAACACGTAGTAGGTGACTATAACTTGCAAGATCGGATCTAAAACATGGATATAATTATCATAACATAAACGGTTCAGATCTGAGTTCATGGCACCCGGGCCCAAAGTGACAAGCATTAAGCATGGCAAAGTCATAGAACCATCAATCTTAGAACATAGTGGATACTAGGGATCAAGCCCTAACAAAACTAACTCGATTACATGATGAATCTCATCCAACTCCTCACCGATCAGCGAGCCTACAAAGGAACTACTCACTCCCGGTGGGGAGCATCATGGAATTGGCTATGGAGAAGGGTTGGTGATGATGAAGAATGAAGATCCCCCTCTCCGGAGCCCCAAACGGACTCCAGATCTGGCCTCCCGATGAAGAACAGGAGGTGACGGTGGCTCCGTCTCGTGGATCGCGATAATTCTTTCTCCTTGATTTTTTTCTGGAAAAATAAGATTTTATAGCGTCGGTTTCAGGCAGCGGGGCCACTAGGTGGGGACAACCCACCTGGGCGCGCCAGTAGAGGAGGGCACGCCCTGGTGGGTTGTGCGCACCCAGGGGCCCCTCTCCGGTAGGTCTTGGCTCAAGAAATTCTTATTTATCAAATAAAATTCCTCGCAAAGTTTCGTTCCATTCCGAGTACTTTTATTTCTGCACAAAATCAACACCATGGTAGTTCTGCTGAAAACAGTGTCAGTCCGGGGTTAGTTTCATTCAAATCATGCAAATTAGAGTCCAAAACAAGAGGAAAAGCGTTAGGAAAAGTAAATACGTTGGAGACGTATTAATCCGGCGCACCCAATTAGTTGTGGACACCTTGGACACAAGAATCAAAATCCAGGATCGACATAGGCTGCTTGCACGTGTCTTTAAAATTTTGGATGAAATGAGTTTTCAACTCCGCCCATGATCTAATGGAGTTAGCGGGCAGCCCTTTCAACCAAGTACGAGCTGGTCCATCCAACATCATGGTGAAATATTTAGCACATGCAGTATCACTAACATCCAGCATCTCCATGGCCATCTCATAGCTCTCAATCCAAACCTCAGGGGGCTGATCTGCCGTGTAATTAGGCACCTCACGAGGACCCTTGAAATCCTTAGGTAAGTGCTCATTACGCAGACCCAGCATGAAACATGGCACACCCAAGGTTGTAGAGGTCACTCCTGCCTCCACCGACGCTGATGGATAAACCGGAGATTGTTGTTGAGCCGCCAGCTGAGCCGCCAGCTCAGCCTCCCGACACGCTCTGCCCTGATCCACCAAAGGCCTGAGCATCGAAACCACCGCGCGCCGGGTCATTGATGACCCACAAGTATAGGGGATCTATCGTAGTCCTTTCGATAAGTAAGAGTGTCGAACCCAACGAGGAGCAGAAGGAAATGACAAGCAGTTTTCAGTAAGGTATTCTCTGCAAGCACTGAAATTATCGGTAACAGATAGTTTTATGGTAAGGTAATTCGTAACGGGTAACAAGTAACAAAGTAAACAAGGTGCAGCAAGGTGGGCCAATCCTTTTTGTAGCAAAGGACAAGCCTGGACAAACTCTTATATAAAGGAAAGCGCTCCCGAGGACACATGGGAATTATCGTCAAGCTAGTTTTCATCATGCTCATATGATTCGTGTTCGTTACTTTGATAATTTGATATGTGGGTGCACCGGTGCTTGGGTACTTCCCGTACTTGGACAAACATCCCACTTATGATTAACCCCCCTCGCAAGCATCCGCAACTACGAAAGAAGAATTAAGGTAAACCTAACCATAGCATGAAACATATGGATCCAAATCAGCCCCTTACGAAGCAACGCATAAAGTATGGTTTAAGCTTCTGTCACTCTAGCAACCCATCATCTACTTATTACTTCCCAATTCCTTCCCCTAGGCCCAAACAATGGTGAAGTTTCATATAGTCGATGTTCAGATAACACTACTAGAGGAAAGACAACATACATCTCATCAAAATATCGAACGAATACCAAATTCACATGACTACATATAACAAGACTTCTCCCATGTCCTCAGGAACAAACGTAACTACTCACAAATCATATTCATGTTCATAATCAGAGGGGTATTAATGTGCATAAAGGATCTGAACATATAATCTTCCACCGAATAAACCAACTTGCATCAACTACAAGGAGTAATCAACACTACTAGCAACCCACAGGTACCAATCTGAGGTTTTGAGACAAAGATCGGATACAAGAGATGAACTAGGGTCTAAGAGGAGATGGTGCTGGTGAAGATGTTGATGGAGATTGACCCCCTCCCGATGAGAGGTTTGATGGTGATGACGATGTTGATGATTTCCCCCTCCCGGAGGGATGTTTTCCCGGCAGAACAGCTCCGCCGGAGCCCTAGATTGGTTCTGCCACGCCTTGAGATGGCGGCGCTTCGTCCCAAAAGCTTCCTTCTAATTTTTTCTAGGGCAAAAGACACCTTATACCAGAAGATGGGCATCGGGGGGCTTCCAGGTGGCCCACGAGGCAGGGGGCGCGCCCTCTGTCGGTGTCAAAACCGGCAGATCTCGGGTAGGGGGTCCCGAACTGTGCGTCTTAGGATCGAAGGTAACAGGAGACAGGGACATGATGTTTACCCAGGTTCGGGCCCTCTTGATGGAGGTAATACCCTACTTCCTGCTTGATTATCTTGGATGAATATGGGGTTTACAAGAGTTGATCTACCTCAAGATCGTAATGGCTAAACCCTAAATGTCTAGCCTGTATGATTATGAGTATGATCCCCTCTACAGACTAAACCCTCCGGTTTATATAGACACGGAGGGACCTAGGGTTGTATAGAGTCGGTTTACAGAGGAAGGAATCTTCATATACGAACGCCAAGCTTGCCTTCCACGCCAAGGAGAGTCCCATCCGGACACGGGAAGAAGTCTTCTGTCTTGTATCTTCATGGCCCACTAGTCCGGCCTATGTCACATAGCCCGAACGCCCGAGGACCCCCATATCCAGGCTCCCTCGATAGCCCCTGAACCAGGCTTCAATGACGATGTGTTCAGCGCGCAGATTGTCTTCGGCATTGCAAGGCGGGTTCCTCCTCCGAATACTTCAAAGTAGTCCTTGGACACAGAAGACGTGTCTGGCTCTGCAGAACAGGCACCACACACAGCCGCAAAGAGTATAATATTTAACAAGTCCCATCTACTGACAACCTTTGTGGCGAGACGTTACGTCCCTTGCTTGGTTATTATTTCGAACCGTTTTTCAGCCTCTCGCTCCGTGTTACGAGACGCGGTTTTCATTGGCACATCATGTCAAAGCAGAGGTTGTGCCCTTTTATCACGTGATTCTTATGAATATGGACGTCGGTAATCCAACCGTGTTGTTTGCATGATCCCTTGGGAATAGGCGAGCTTTAAGGCCCGTGAGGAGGCATTCGATATTCATCACCTTTATAAAGGGGTACAGACCCGTCTTTCTCCCTCACGCCTACCTCTTTCCAGCCTCAAGCTCCAGCGCCCAGGTCTCGATTTCTTTCATTGCTACCAAGCCTTCTAGTTATGTCTAGATCTAGCTCCCATAACAGGTGGACGGCCTCCTCGGTCACCGATGAAGATATCGTGAAGCTCCGGGAGGCGAGGTACCTGACTACGGAAATCCCCCATAGGCTCCCTGCCAAGGGGCGGGTTATCCCCACACCAAAATCCGGCGAGAGGGTTGTATTCATCTCTCACTTCCTCCACGGGCTAGGGTTCGCTCCCCACCCCTTCGTTCATGGCCTTATGTTCTATTATGGGCTAGATTTTCACAATCTAGCACCAGACTTCTTTCTTCACATCTTGGCGTTTATCGTCATGTGTGAGGCTTTTCTCCACATCCCTCCACACTTCGGCCTATGGCTCAAGACCTTCAATGTGAAGCCGAAGATAGTCGACGGGGAGCAAGCAGAGTGTGGCGGTGCTATGGTGAGCAAGCTCGCCAATACTATCTGGCCAAAAGGCACCTTCACGGAAACCTCCAACTTATGGCAGCGGGAGTGGTTCTATATCACCGAACCCCGCGGTACCAAATGGGCGGCCACATCCGCGTTCCGATCTGGCCCTCCACTGCGAATCGCATCATGGATTAATAAGGGGCTAGACTGGGGATCAACTGATGAAGTGCAGACGCTGCAAAATCGTATCCAGAGCATCCTCGACAAGGACACCGGCCTTATTAACGTGATCCAGGTAATGCTAGTCCGCCGGATCCTTCCGTGCCAGCGACGGCCTCTCCGCATGTGGGAATTCAATCCGGAAGGACCGCGGACCCTTCAGCAATTCTTCGGCACAACGCACAGAGGGATGTGGAAACTATTCTTCAAGACTCGAAAGCAGTGGCCGGACACATCTGAGGACATCGGCCTCGACTGCAACCATCCGGATACCTCGGTAAGCACCCAACTTCTGAATGCGACTTGGCTGATTATCCCATAGCGATGTACTGAGAAACCTTTCTTCGACCAGGGCTGGATAAAGAAGGCGGAACGAATTAGGTGTTTAGCTCCACTTCCCAAAGACTCAGCTGATCTTGTATTAATGAGGATGCTGGCCCCGGCGCCGTATCAAATGCCAGCGAAGGAGGACAAGAAGAAAAGCAAAAGGGCTGAAGGCGGCCTCCGCTCTAAAGGTATACTGGACACTACGTCCGGGGAGACTGAAGCTCCCTCTTTTCAAGATGAAGATGAAGGGGAAGGAGAAGGTGATATCCCTTCTCCCCATGGGAAGAAAAGGACTGCCTCTGAAGACTTGGAGGTGGAGGCACCTAAGATAGGGAAGATATCCCTGTCAGATGGTTCGGGTTCGGAAGCCGATGTTGACGCAGAGCTCCTCTCTCGGGACAAGCCCTTTGCCGAATCGTAAGTGAACAAGGATGTTCTAGACATGTCCTATTCTTTTCGGTTTGCAAGGGTAACAATTAAACTACATGTTTGCAGTTCGGCCCGCTATCTACCTCAACAGTCCACCTCATCGGGGGACTTGCCTCCGGAGATGATGGAAAGCGAGATGCCTCCACGAGCTTTCTCGCCCCTAAGGGCGGACGACTTCGAGGTATCGTCCCAGAGGATCTCCCCTGACCATCAAGTGGCGCGGGGGACAATGAAGACAGCGCTCGAGGGTGATACCTCGGTCGCCAAAGGTCCAGGGGGCGCAGCCCCCACGGGGACCAACAGTGAGGGCCCCGAACTATCCGGTTTACAACCGAAGACGACTCTAGGGTCGAGTAAGCGTACCTCTTTGAAGGGAGTCCGTACTCCCGCAGCAGCCTCCAGGAACCCGGAGGTGCCGGATATTCTGATGGGCACACTTCAAAGTGCGTCCATCTCAGAAGAACATCGTACCTTAATGGGTACGGTGGTTGAGAGGATTCTGTCCGCGAGAAGCAGATTAAATGAAGCCTTCACGGGCCTGCTAAGAGGCTTCGAGGTATGTAATATTAATGTAATATCTTAACCGCTCTTTACGTGCAAACTGCGCCTGTGTATAGATAGTAGCCCCTGAGACTCTGGTCGACTTCCAAAGGGAGGCAACCAGAGGATCAAAAAGATATGTTCAGGAAGTGACATAATTAATTTGAAAACAGGCTGTTATGTCAATGGCGACTGCCCAATCTGCGGAAGTCGCAGATCTAAAGCATAGACTTGAGTTAGCTGATGAGGACATTACTCTGATTAACAGGCGGCTCGACGAGGCACAAGGTATGTGTTGGGACACTCTGGTTATGCATGTATAATAGTATGAGCACAAAGCTGAAAATTATACACTGTGACATGCATAATTGTAGATGGTGCTGCCGCGGTTGAGACCCTTCGGGCTGAGCTTGCCCGGGCCAAGGAGCAGGCCAGAGTGAGCAATGCGGCTGCCAAGTAGGCGGCTGCTGAATTAAAGGCCGAACAGGCCACTCGGCGCCAGTGCGAGGAGAAAATATCTTCCATAGAGCGAGAGCTAAAGGATGCCACTGGCAAATGCGAATCACTCGAGGAGGATAACAAAGCCAAGGCAGCCGAACTCGACAAGGCCTTACAAGAGGCGAGAGAAGCATGGTCCAAGTCTAGAGCGGCTCGGGAGGAGATCCGGCAGGCTGGGGAGATAGCGGCTGGTAAGCCCTTTGTTTTACAGACTAAGTTCGGCGACCCGAAGTATGCTCTGCTTAATCAATTGTGGAGTTCTCTAGACGCGTTCTTGGACCTGCCGAGGAGTGTCTCCGACACGGCGCAGTTCTTCCAAGTGCAGGAAGGACGTGCTACGAAGAAGCTTTTTTGGTCACAATTCATCGTGCCACGGCATCCGGCGTTGCTGAACGAACAGATGGCCTAGTGGGCTGAGCTCCACAAAATGTTCGGAGCTGCCATGAAGGACGTCGTGGTCCGGCTATAGCCGGCTGAACCCATTCCGAACAGCTATTTCGGTTTGGTGCAGCACTTGTCGATGCAGTGCCGCGTATCGACGCCGTCAAGCGGTCGGCGTGCATAGAAGGTGCCCGGATGGCCTTCGCCCGCGTCAAGAGGTACTGGGCAAAAATGAAGGCCACCAATGTTGCAGCTAAGGGCCCGCCCGGAGGCAATGGACCATCGCACGCTGGAGCATTATTTGGAGGACGTCCTAGACGGCGCCCGCTTGATAGAGGGTCAATGCTCGAAGGATATTATGTTCGAATAAATGTACCAGAATTGTGGAAACAATATTATGATACATTAAGGTTGTGTTATATTTATACCTTTGCCTGAAAGTTATTTCCTCCTATGCGGCCGTTTTTTATAATCTGAAAGTTTGCCAGTCGTTGGCTTCGGCCCACTCGCATATAATACGGGGGTGTTCGGAATAGCACCTGATCACTCTTGACCCAACGTCTTGGTCCGGAACGGAGGTGTCAGTGTGGCGAACTAGGCAATCGGACTATAGGGCTTTAACATTTTCACTTAGCCATAGGATTTTGACGGTGGGTCTACGATGTAGCCCCTGGTATGTACGCGGTTATCCGAATACGGTTGCGTTACATAGGTGACCAGAAAACGGTCATTCGTGTAGTACGGAAGAAATCGCAAAAGATTCTAATGAGTCACCGAGTGGTTGACCAGCTCTCACCGCATCATGACAGTCAGTTTTTGGCTTTCTCTACTAAGGTGTTTAACCAGGTGATCTGGAAACACAATTGCAGCAGTTCTCCCTTTACTACCCTAGCCGATAAGACGGAACGTAAGGTAGTAAGCACAGGAGCCGGGCAACCCAACTATTGATCAAAGACATGATTCGGAGCTGATGCATATAATGCCAAACTCGTGACGCCGAAGTATGCTGTAGAGCTATTCGGACTGTTTGACAACCCATATGTTGCCGTATCGAGCCCCTGGCGATTTGTGCTGAGGTGTGTGCGTGAGACAACCGAAGAAGCAAAATACAGTTCTATGAGGAGAAGCAAATGTTGAGGACGGATTATGTTCACGGGAATCTGATTGATACGTCGAAACACAATATTACAGATTATAACACCACTACCCAGGCCATTTTACATGCCAGGGGTCGAAGGCTGAGGGAAAAGGCTCTATACAGGTTTTAAATAGCGTGTTTGGTCTACAAAAAATCTTTTGGACCTCCTGTCGCACGTCTGTGCTGCCTTTGCCTCAGCGAAAAGGATTCCTTAAAAGGAGCAATCTTTGGTTATTTGGACGAAACCAGGCTCCGAAAGAGTCCTTGTAGGTCCGTAGGATGAACAGGTTTTGATTCACCTATGGCAAACGATAAGAAATAGTTAGAAAAAGAGAAGAAGGATATAGGAGGGCGAACCGTATTATAGGCCTGTCCGTATTGTGCCTCCGCCGATGACCAAGGTATTTTAAGTGCATAATTATGCATGCGCAATACGAACTTCGCGCGTACAAGTGGCGAATGACGGAGGCGGAACTGCTAATCCGGCTCTAAAATTGACCGGTCCTGTGCCGTAGAGGCCGGCGGCTTAATGGCCGATGAGATATGCGGCTTGAACATGCCGCTTTGCACCTCAGCTGCAATGGCCGTGGTATGTTCCTCTGTACGGAGGGAGAGTTCCGTGTGCCCGTTAATCGTGATGACACCGCGTGGACCGGGCATCTTAAGCTTTGGATAGGCATAGTGTTGGACCGCATTGAAACGAGCAAAAGCGGTCTGTCCGAGTAGTGCATGGTAGCCACTGCGGAACGGGACAATATCAAAGATCAAGTCTTCGCTTCGAAAGTTGTCCGGCGAACCGAAGACAACTTCCAATGTGATTGAGCCCGTGCAGTGAGTTTCTATGCCGGGTAGTACTCCCCTGAAAGTAGTTGTGGTGGGCTTGATCCTTGAGGGATCATTGCCCATCTTGCGGACAGTGTCTTGATAGAGTAGATTAAGGCTACTGTCGCTGTCCACAAGGACTCGCGTGAGATGGAATCCATCGATAATTGGATCGAGGACCAGAGCTGCTGGACTTCCGTGATGGATACTGGTTGGGTGGTCCTTGCGATCAAAAGTGTTCGAGCAGGCCGCCCATGGGTTGAATTTTGGGGCGACCGGTTTTATGGCGTGGACGTTTCGTGGTGTGCGCTTGCGCTCCCTCGTAGGGATATGCGTCACATATCATGTTTACTGTCTTTACTTCGGGGGGAAATTGCTTCTGTCCCCCGGTGTTCGGTTGGCGAGTCTCTTCGTCTTCGCTGTCACTGGGCGGCCCCTTCCCTTTGTGTTCGGCATTGAGCTTGTCGGCTTGTTTGAAAACCAAACAATTTCTGTTGGTATGGTTGGCGGGTTTGTCGGGGCTGCCATGAATCTGACAGGGCCGATCCAGTATCTTGTCTAAACTGGATGGACCATCTCTGTCTGCCTTGAATGGCTTTTTCCGTTGACCGGATTTGGAGCCACTGAATCCGGCGTTGACCGCCGTGTCTTGGGTTCCTGCACTATTGTTTCGATGCTTGTATTTATTGCGTCGTGGCTTGCCATTGCCGTCCCTGGCTTCGGAGGTGCCAGGATCGCTGGTGCTATTGCTTCTATGAGCAAGCCAACTATCTTCTCCCGCGCAAAAGCGGGTCATCAGTGCAGTAAGAGCTGCCATGGACTTCGGTTTTTCTTGGCCGAGGTGACGAGCAAGCCACTCATCTCGGACGCTATGCTTAAAGGCCGCGAGGGCTTCGGTGTCCGGGCACTCGACAATTTGGTTCTTTTTAATTAAGAACCTAGTCCAGAGTTTCATGGCTGACTCTCCGGGCTGCTAGATGATGTGACTTAGGTCATCGGCGTCCGGAGGCCGGACATATGTACCTTGGAAGTTGTCGCGAAAGGCGTCTTCCAAGTCTTCCCAATTTCCAATGGAGTTCTCTGGGAGGCTGCTTAGCCAGTGCTGGGCTGGTCCCTTTAATTTTAGTGGGAAGTATTTGATGGCATGGAGATCATCACCGCGGGCCATGTGGATATGGAGAAGAAAATCCTCAATCCATACTGCGGGGTCGGTTGTTCCGTCATATGATTCGATATTCATAGGTTTAAACCCTTCTGGGAATTCGTGCTCCATTACTTCCTCGGTGAAGCATAGGGGGTGTGCGGCGCCTCTATAACGGGTGACGTCGGCGGACGTCCCTATGCGGTTTTCACCCCGAGTGAGGTTATGTTGATCACGCCGTGCCTGATAGCCGTGCTCTCGTGTTGGGGCACGTCCCCTTGAACCGTAGATCGATCTGGCTAGGCCTGCCCTAGTGTCCAGGTCCTCCCGTAGGTCATAGGTGTAATCCTGGGCCAGTGTCTCCCTGCCTTTGCGGTGGGGTAATGTGGGCTGGTATTCGGCTTTGGTAGCCGTTCTGTCTCGGCCACGCGGTGGCTGGTCTGGTTTATCGGCTGCATTACGCGCAGATGTTAGGGGCTCCCGCGCCTCAACGTCGAATTGAGGTAACAACTTGCGCTTCGGGTAGCTTTTGGTTGGTCGTGCGAGGCCGTATTCCTCGGCTGCCAGGACATTAGTCCATCTGTCGTTGAGCGTATCCTGTTCGGCTTGAAGCCGTTGCTGCTTCCTTTTCAGGCTCCTCGCGGTTGCAATGAGCTGTTGCTTAAAGCGTTCTTGCCCGAGGGGTTCCTCTGGCACGATGAAGTCTTCGTCGCCGAGGCTTATTCCTCCTCCGAGCCCTCGTTCCCGAATGGCTCGTCAGGGTTACCCTGCCCCTCCTCCCTATCATCTTGTTCGGATGTTGGTTCAACGGGGGCGTTTGGGTCTTCGGCATTCTTCGGAGTGTTATCGTCTCCATTGCCGATATTGCTTTCTTTGTTGCGGCATGTGAGGGAGTCCTGGACTAAGGGGTCCTCGGGCATCTGGCCTGTTGTCTACTAGGCCGGACTGATGGGCTATGAAGACATAAAGACCGAAGACTGTACCCGTGTTCGGATTGGACTCAACTTGGCGTGGAAGGCAAGCTAGGCGACCGATTATGAGGATTTCCTCCTATGTAACCGACTCCATGTAACCCTAGATCTCTCCGGTGCCTATATAAACCGGAGTGCATAGTCCGGATAGGGACAGATTCGTTACCATATACTCATAGGCTAGACTTCTAGGGTTTAGCCATTACGATCTTGTGGTAGATCAAATCTTGTAACACTCATATTCATCAAGATCAATCAAGCAGGAAGTAGGGTATTACCTCCATAGAGAGGGCCCGAACCTGTGTAAACATCGTGTCCCCCGTCTCCTGTTACCATCGATCCTAGACGCACAGTTCGGGACCCCCTACCCGAGATCCGCCGGTTTTGACACCGACATTGGTGCTTTCATTGAGAGTTCCACTGTGCCGTCGACAAAAGGTTTGATGGCCCCTTCAATCGTTAGCAATGACGCGGTCCAGGGAGAAACCTTCCTCCCCGGACAGATCTTCGTATTCGGCGGCTTCGTACTACGGGCCAACTCGCTCGGCCATCTGGAGCAGATCGATAGCTACGCCCCAGGCCATCAGGTCAGATTCAGAAGCCTGAACTACGTCGCGGACATCCGCGGAGATTTAATCTTCAACGGATTCGAGACCGCGGCAACCGATCCCCTTCGCCCCGATGAACATGGCTTAAACCTGTCATCGGGCCGCATCCAAGAGATAGCTCCTGCAACAACTCTGGCCTTAGATCCGGAGCAGATCAAGTCGTCCAAAGGTGGGAAACTCAACCCCATCAAGGGGGCTACCTATTCAGCGGCGTTGGAGCCGCATGCAGATTTCACTTCGTACGATCCTTGCATCGACGAAACCCCGGACTCGTCTCCGGTATCGAGTTCCGAACCCTGTGAGCCCGCGGATACCGAACTCGATCGGCTGTCGATCTTCAAGTTCAGCGCCGCGGATATTTTCCAACACTCGCCCATGGGAGACCTACTAAACTCACTAAAAAACCTATCCCTGGCAGACGGCTCGTCGCCGAACTGTGTTCGGTTTGACCTTACGGTGGATGATGGAGAATTTTGCTTCCCACCCGCCACCCACGTCATAGCCACTGTCGAAGACCCAACCAACACGCCTGACCCCTGCTCCGAAGACATCGACGGTCTGGACGGCGATGAGGGGCAAGTCCAGAGCTTGCTCTCTGCTAGACGCGGGATGACCACTTCCTGGTATGACGTGTGTATGGTAGACACACTCAACGACGATCTCAATGATGACAAGGAGGACCCGGTCGAGGATAAGCCTCCTGGTACACAGTCCGAACACCGGTGCCCCCGGCGCCACTCTCAGTCACGTCACTCAAGAGAAAACAATACTAGCACCGGAGGTAATATTACTCCGGACAACGAAGACCCTGTTAAGACAGGATCCGAACAGGAGGGCCAGGAAAGCAGGCCAGATAGCCCTGATGAATAGGCCACATACGAAGACTCGGAGGATAGTAATTATCTTCCACTCTCCGAGGAAGAAGAGAGCCTCGGAAATGAGGAATTCATCGTGCCTGAGGAACCTCTAGAACAGGAGCACTTTAAACGTTGGCTCATAGCCACTGCAAGGAGCCTAAGGAGGAAGCAGCTACAGCTTCAAGTGATCCAAGATTTGCTCAATGATAGATGGACCGAGGTCCTGGCCGCCGAAGAATACGGCCTTAGCGGCCTAGACAAAAGCCACCACAACTGTAGGCGGCTCCCCCAATACGATGGCAAGGCATTGGAGCCCACACCACCATCGAATAAGCCGGTAGGCCGACCACAGTTCAGTCCAGACAACGCAGCAGCCCAAGAAGAGCACCATACCAACCCATCTGGCCGTCCAAGCAAAAATAAAGAGGCTCGGGGGAACACTCGCGACATCCAACAAGACCTGGAGGGTAGAACAAGACACACAAAATCGACACACAGATCGCGGAGACATGCCCCGGCCAGTAATAACGGTTATCTATTCGGACACAACAGACCCGAGCACGCTCGGTCCGAAAACCATAAGCGGAGTCCGCCAGAGGTGCTTCACAGTGTGGCCCAACATAGAGGAGCCGCACACCCTCTTGCTTCACCAACGAGGTAATGGAGCATGAATTTCCAGACGGGTTTAAACCCATCAACATCGAATCATACGATGGAACAACAGATCCCGCAGTATGGATTGAGGACTTCCTCCTCCATATCCACTTGGCTCGCGGAGACGACCTTCATGCCATTAAATACCTGCCTCTTAAGCTTAAGGGGCCAGCATGGTACTGGCTAAATAGTTTGCCAGAAAATTCTATTGGCAGCTGGGAAGATTTGGAAGACGCCTTTCGTGACAACTTCCAAGGAACATATGTCCAGCCATCAGATGCCGATGACTTAAGTCATATTGTACAACAGCCCGGCGAGTCAGCCAGGGAACTCTGGACTAGGTTCTTTGTCAAAAAGAACCAAATGGTCGACTGTCCTGATGCGGAAGCCCTTGCGGCCTTCAAATATAGCATTCGGGATGAATGGCTAGCATGTCACCTCGGCCAGGAAGGACCTAAATCCATGACAGCCCTTACCGCTCTAATGACTCGCTTTTGTGCGGGAGAAGACAACTGGCTCGCTCGTAAAAGCAACAACACCAGCGACCCGGGCACTTCCGAAATCCGAGATGGCAACGGCAAGCCACAACTAAACGAACACAACAGTCGCAGCAATAATGAAAGATTACACGACACAGCGGTCAACGCCGGATTTCACAATCCGAAACCCGGTCAATGGAAGAAGCCATTTAAGGCAAACCTGGATGGACCATCCACCCTTGACAGGATATTGGACCGACCTTGTCAGATTCACGGTCACCCTGATAAGCCAGCTAATCACATCAACAGAAACTATTGGGTCTTTAAGCAGGCAGGCAAGCTTAACGCCGAACACAATGGGAGGAGGCCACCAGGCGATAAAGACGACGGAGCGGCTCGCCAGCCGAACACCAGGGGCCAGAAACAGTTTCCCTCCAAAGTTCGACCACTCCCGGAACGGAAATAGCAGTTCGGCTTCCGCCACCCACCCGCTATACCGGCAAGATTCACACCACGCGTACATCACTACGTGCTCAAGATACCATGGGCACCGGCGGAAGCACAATACGGGCAACCCTGCAAACATCCCCGTAACGTTTTTTATCTGTTTTCCATATTTTTCTTTATTATCTCTTAAAAACAGGTGACCTTCAGGACAGCATCTAATTGGACTCCATCGGAGTTCGGATCCGTACACTCACCTAAGGGGCCACTTCCGTTAAGGACTCCCCTCCCTGAGGACGGGCGGCGCAGATGTGCGACAGGAGGTCCAAAACAGCTTTTTTGTAGACTGCACTCTTTATTTTGAGCCTGTACTATGCCTTTTTCCTCCATTCCCGACTCCGAGCATGTCAAATAGCCGGGTTGTGGTTTTCCCTTTTTATATGTGAATTTATCATTGGCTTATTACTCCACTCCCAGTAAACTATATCCGAACCAATCTTCCATACTCTCCCTACAATGAGTACGGCCTTCACGGCTGTGTCACAAGACGCTCCTCGGTATAACCTGCCAGGGCCTCGGTATGGGAACAAATGAGTCGCCAATAAAAGTCTGAACAGCTCTATAGCATACTTCGGCGTCGCAAGTTTGGCCTTATATGCATCAGCTACGAATCATTGTCTTTGGTCAATAGTTGGGTTGCCCGGCTCCTGTGCTTGCTATCCTACGTTCCGCTCTATCGGCTAGGGTAGTAAAAGGAGAACTACTGCGATTGTGCCCTGGCTTTGACCGGATGAGCACCTCAGTAGAGAAAGCCGAAAACTGACTGTCATGATGCGGCGAGAGCTGGTCAACCACTCGACAACTTATTCGAATCTTTAGCGATTCTCATGTCACACGAAGGATCTTTTTTAGATCAAAACATGTAAAGGCATAAAAATTATAATACGCCGCATACATACCAGGGGCTATGTCGTAGCCCCGCCATAAAACTCCTATGGCTAAGTGAAAGTGTTAACGCCCTATAGTCCGATTGCCTGGTTCGCCACATTATCACCCCCTTTATGGACTGAGACGTTGGATAAAGAGTGATTCAATGCTTTTCCGAACACCCCCGTATTTCCCACGAGGGGGCTGAAGCCGACGACTGGAAAACTTTCAAATTACATTAAAACGGCCGCACAGGAGGAATACAAGCCTTCAAGCAAAAAATGAATATAGATTAACCATAAAGTTGTCTGTTACAACACTTGTACACACCACTCGAACATTATGTCTTTCGAGCACTGACCCTCTATCAAGCGGGCGGCCTCTAGGACGTCTTCAAAATAATGCTCCGGTTCCGGACGGTCCTTGCCTTTGGGTGGACTCTTCGCCGCAACATCGATGACCTTCATCTTCCCCCAGAATGTCTTGACTCGGGCGAAGGCCATCCGTGCACCTTCAATGCACGCCGACCGCTTCACAGCGTCGATACACGCCACCGCATCAACAAGCCACTGCACCAGGCCGAAGTAACTACTCGGAACAGGTTAAGTCGGCCACAACCGGACTATGACGTTCTTCATGGCAGCGCCAGATATCCTATTCAGCTCGGCCCACTGGGACATCTGTTCATTCAGCAATAGAGGGCGCTTCGACGCGCCATATTGTGACCAGAAAAGCTTCTCCGTTGCATACCCCTCTTGCGCATGGTAAAACTGCGCCGCATCGGCAGAACTCTTCGGCAAGTCTAAAAAATTGTCCGGAGAACTCCACACTTGGTTAAGCTGAGCATAGTTCGGATCATCGAACTTAGCCTGTAGCAAAAAGGGCTTGCCAGCCACAATCTCCCCAGCTTGCCGGATCTCCTCACGGGCTGCCCTGGATTCGGACGGCGCTTCTCTTGCCTCTCGTAAGGCCTTATCAAGTTCAGCCGTTTTGACTTCATTTTCCTTCTCAAGAAGTTTACAGCGGCTAGCCGCATTCTCTAACTCGTGCGCCATGGTGGACATCTTCTCCTTGTCTTGGCGCCGCGCAGTTTGTTCGGCTTTCAACTCAGCCGATGCCTTTTTGGCAGCTGCATCACTAAACCGGGCCCGCTCCTTGACCCGGGCCAGCTCTGCCCGAAGGGCTTCCACGGCGGCGGCACCATCTGCATTCATGCACATTTCATATAAAACTCTTTTTCAGAGTCAGGCTTAAATTACAAGCACATTGGTGTAAGAAATGCTCGAAATATATACCTTGCGAGTCGTCAAGATGCATGTTGATCAATGCAATGTCATCCTCCGCAATATCCAGCTTTCGCTGCAGTTCGGCCACTTCCGTATTTCGAGTAGTGGCAGGAGGGGCGGTAGCCTGTATTCCAAATGAAATCAAGATTAGTACCTGAGCATATCTTTTTGATCCTCCGATTGCTTCCTTCGGAAGGCAATCCGAGTCTCAGGGGCTACTGCATACACAACAGGTGCATTCTGTCAATATCATTCAATTGGCAACATTACATCACAAACCTCAAAACCTCTTAGAAGGCTCGTAAAGGCCTCATTCAACCCGCTCTTCACGGAGAGAACCTTCTCGACCACCGTAACCATTAAGGCACAGTGCTCTTCCGAAATGGACGCTCGTCGCAGCATGTCCGTCAGCGTCCCCGGCACTCCTGGGTCTTCGGACACCGCCGCCGGAGCACGACACTCCTTTGAAGGAATCTGCTTACCCGCCTCCAGAATCGCCTCCGGCTGTAAACCGGATAGTTCGGGCCGTCATTCTTGATCCCCGAACCCAGAGCGACAGAGGCGCCGCCTTCGGGAAACTCCTTCCTCGTTTCCTGCGCTACTTGCCGGTTGGGAGGAGCCCTCCGAGACGACACCTCAAGATCATCCGCCCTATTGGGTGAAGAGGCCGGAGAAGGCGTGTCACTCACCATCATCTCCGGCAGAAGGTCTCCCGAGGAGGAGGGCGATTGAGAAACACCGGGTGTTAACCTGCGAGGACGTACATATGTCGGAAGATTACTTCAGTAATAAGAAAGGAATGAGGTATGGTTAAAGTACCCTGTGTCACTTACGGTCTGGCCGGAGGTTCGTCCTCATCATCAAGCTCTACATCGACATCGCTCGCCCGACCCAAGCTGCCCGATGATGGCGTTTTCCCTTTCTTGGAAGGTTTCCCCTCCTGACCTCCAGAAGCGTCCCTCTTCTTGCTATGGAAGGCCCCCTCTACACCTTTGTCCCTCGGCAAAAGGGTTTCAGTTTCCCCGAACACAACATCTGAATCGTCCTCAGGGCGGGCATCTCCTTTGGGCTCCCCGCTCTCACCCCCTCTACAGACACCTGGTACGGTGTCGGAGTTAACATCCGCGTCAGTAGAGCGGATGCGGTGTCTTCGGGAAGGGGCGCCGGACACCAGATCAGCACCGCTTTCTTTATCCAGTCCTGTATAAGGACGGGTCGTTCAGTATCTTGTCAAGAGATGCTTGAATGAAAGGTGTTCGGAGATTGAATACTTACCGGAGTATCCGGATGATTGCAGTCAAGGCCAATGTCTTCAGTGGTGTCCGGCAATTGCTCTTGCTTCCCGAAATATAATCTCCACATCCCTTCATGCGTAGCACCGAAGAAGTGCTGAAGAGTCCGCCGCCCTTCTGGATTAAACTCCCACATACGGAGAGGCCGCCGCCGACATGGCAGGGTCCGGCAGACTAGCATTACTTGAACAACGTTCACAAGTTCGATGCCCCTCTCAGTAAGGCTTCAGATGCGACTTTGCAGAGTCTGCACCTCATTGGCGGACCCCCAGTCTAATCCCTTATTGATCCATGAAGGGAGCTGAGTTGGAGGGCCGGGTCAGAACGCGGGCGTAGCTGCCCACTTGGAGCCCCGCGGCTCGTTGACATAAAACCACCCCTGCTGCCATAGGTCGGAAGACTCGGCGAAAGATCCTTCAAACCAAACCGCGCCGGCAAGCTTGCTTATTATAACGCTGCCGCACTCTGCCTGCTCCTCCTCTGTCGCCCGCGGCCTCACGTCGAAAGTCTGGAGCCACAAACCAAAGTGCGGAGGAGTCCGGAGGAAGGCCTCACACGTGACGATAAATGTCGAGATGAGGAGAACGGAGTCTGGGGCAAGATCATGAAAATCTAGCCCATAGTAAAACATGAGCCCCCAGACGAAGGGGTTAAGTGCGAACCCTAACCCATGGAGGAAGTGGGACACAAATACTACCCTCTCGCCGGATTTGGGGGTGGGAATAACCTGCCCCTGGACAGGAAGCCGATGAAGGATTTCCGGATCGGATACCTCGCCACGCGGAGCTTCGCAATATCCTCCTATGTGACAGAAGAGGCCACCCACCGGCCTGAACAGATGGGCCCGAACATGATTGGGGCTGGTGGTGACTGAAACTCGAGGGATAGAACTCGAGGTGGCGGGGGTTGAGGAACAAGCATGCGCGGAAGAGAGAGACAAGTTTGGGTCCCTATATAAAGGCCCAGAATATCGACCGTCTCCTCCTGGGTCTCAAAACTTACCTATCCTCAAAGAGTTATATCCTGGGGACGGTTGGGTTACCCACACCTGCATTATTGAAAATCCCATGAATAAGGGGGACACGATCTCTGCTTTGACAAGATGTGCCAATAAAACCGCTCCCCGAGACGTGGGGCGACGGGCTAGCCAACGGTTGGAAATAATAACCGGGCAGGCGTGATACAATGTCATAAACAGTTGTCACCAGATTGGACTCGTGGAGTATTGTATTTTCTGCAATTACATACGCAGGTCCGGATATATTTACTACATCCGAAGACTATCTAGGAGTTCGGAAGAAGGGGAACCCGCCTTGCAATGCCGAAGACAATCTGCGCACCGGACTCCTCGTCATTGAAGCCAGGTTCAGGGGCTACTGAGGGAGTCCAGGACTAAGGGGTCCTCGGGCATCCGGCCTGTTGTCTACTGGGCCGGACTGATGGGATATGAAGACATAAAGACCAAAGACTGTACCCGTGTCCGGATTGGACTCAACTTGGCGTGGAAGGCAAGCTAGGCGACCGATTATGAGGATTTCCTCCTATGTAACCGACTCCATGTAACCCTAGATCTCTCCGGTGCCTATATAAACCAGAGAGCATAGTCCGGATAGGGACAGATTCATTACCATATACTCATAGGCTAGACTTCTAGGGTTTAGCATTATGATCTCGTGGTAGATCAACTCTTGTAACACTCACATTCATCAAGATCAATCATGCAGGAAGTAGGGTATTACATCCATAGAGAGGGCCCGAACCTGGGTAAACATCGTGTCCCCCGTCTCCTGTTACCATCGATCCTAGACGCACAGTTCGGGACCCCCTACCCGAGATCCGCCGGTTTTGACACCGACAGCGTGATTTTGAACGGCGCCGCTGATGCCACCGCTTTGGTGGTTTATCAGTGTTATTGTCCTTGATTGGATCCTTACTGCCTTCATCGCCATCCTCTTTTGGCGTATCCACCATGTATACGTCGTATGTGGAGGTGGCCGCCCAGCGTACGGTATGCGGCGGGTTTTGGCTTTGTTCGTCTCCGGCATCGATGTCCATACCATATATGTCCTCGGAGTTACGGTCAAGCATGTCGGTTAGGTCCTCGACAATGGCTATGAAGTGGGTGGTGGGTGGGACGTAAAATTCCCCGCTCTCAACTCCTAGTCCGGGCTGGGCGTAGTTTGGACGTCACCCCTCTGTGATGATGAGGGATCGCATTAAGTCCAGAGCCTCGCTTAAAGGCTAGGTTTGGACAGGGAGAAGAAAGTCAGTGGAGTGCGGCGGGAAGAAAATTCCTTGGCCGAGCTCATACGATGCTAACTCCGAGGGTTCGAAGCCAGTGTCCGGACAAGAGTTCGGCTTCATAATGATTGCCGGTGACACTACTTCCTCCGGCTCTCCCGTACTAGGCTCAATAGCTGCCAAGAGTCCAGCGAGTTCGAGAAACCCGTCTTCAGACTTGGCAATGCGCTCCGGATCTAGGGCCAGAGTGGAGGTTGGGGTCACGAATCCTTGGAAGATCAAGTCTCCTCGGATATCGGCGACATAGTCCAGATTTCCAAAACTAATCTAGTGACATGGGGCATAGCTGTCGATCTGCTCTAGACGGCCAAGCGAGTTGGCCCGCAGTGCGAAGCCGCCGAACACAAAGATCTGGCCAGGAAGAAAAAACTCCCTCGGGGCAGCTTTGTTGTAGATGACAGATGGAGCCATCGAACCTTCTGACGATGACACAGCGGAACTCTCAATGAAAGAACCAATGTCGGTGTCAAAACCGGCAGATCTCGGGTAGGGGGTCCTGAACTATGCATCTTAGGATCGAAGGTAACAGGAGACAGGGACACGATGTTTACCCATGTTTGGGCCCTCTTGATGGAGGTAATACCCTACTTCCTGCTTGATTATCTTGGATGAATATGGGGTTTACAAGAGTTGATCTACCTCGAGATCATAATGGCTAAACCCTAGATGTCTAGTCTGTCTGATTTGTCTTAGCCTCTACGGACTAACCCTTCGGTTTATATAGACACCGGAGGGACCTAGGGTTGTACAGAGGAAGGAATCTTCATATCCGAACGCCAAGCTTGCCTTCCACGCCAAGGAGAGTCCCATCCGGACACGGGAAGAAGTCTTCTGTCTTGTATCTTCATGGCCCACTAGTCCGGCCTACGTCACATAGCCCGGACGCCCGAGGACCCCCCCATATCCAGGACTCCCTCACCCTCCACCCTCGTGGACAGTGGGTGGCCCCCCTCTGGTTCTTTATTCGCCCAATATTTTTAATATATTCCAAAACTAACTTTCGTGGAGTTTCAAGACTTTTGGAGTTGTGTAGAATAGGTCTCTAATATTTGCTCCTTTTCCAGCCCAGAATACCAGCTGCCGACATTCTCCCTCTTCATGTAAACCTTGTAAAATAAGAGAGAAAAGGCATAAGTATTGTGAAATAATGTGCAAAATGGACGTATCAACTCCCCCAAGCTTAGACCTCGCTTGTCCTCAAGCGGAAGCCGATATCGAAAAATATGTCCACATGTTTAGAGATAGAGGTGTCGATAAAATAAAATACGGACATGAGGGCACCATGATCATTCTTAGAATAGCAACATATATATATATATATATATATATATAATCATATGATTTCTTATGCTAAAGTAACAATCTATTCACATGTAATGTATGAATCAGAAACTTCACTGGAAACTAACAAACTATAATCTCAGTCATTGAAGCAATTGCAATTTATCATAAGATCGGAAAGAGTCAATATAAGAGCTTTTCAGCAAGTCCACATACTCAACTATCATTTAGTCTTTCACAATTGCTAACACTCACGCAATACTTATGGGTATGAAGTTTTAATCGGACACAGAGAAAGATAGGGGCTTATAGTTTTGCCTCCCAACTTTTTTACCTCAAGGGTAACGTCAACAATAATGCTTGGGGCTTAATGTTTGGGGCTGCGATGCTTAAGGCTTCAGCCGGAGAAGCTCGAACCCAAAGCGGACAAACACATCTTCATAGGATACCCAAAGGTGACAGTTGGGTATACCTTCTATCTTAGATCCGAGGGCAAATTGTTTGTCACAAGAACGGGTCCTTTCTCGAGAAGGAGTTTCTCTCGAAAGAATTGAGTGGGAGGAAGATAGAACTTGATGAGGTTGTTGAACCTCTACTTCAACCGGAAAGTAGTGCAACACAGAAAGATGTTTCTGTGGCGCCTAAGTCTGTTGAAGAGGAAGTTAGTGATAGTGATCATGAAGCTTCGGATCAAGTTGCTATCGAACCTCGTAGGTCGACAAGGATATGTACTACTCCTGAGTGGTACGGTAATCCTGTCTTAGATATCATGTTGTTAGACAACAATGAACCTACAAGCTATGGAGAAGCGATGGTGGGCCCGTATTCCGACAAATGGTTAGAAGCCATGAAATCCGAGATAGGATCCATGTATCAGAACAAAGTATGGACTTTGGTGGACTTGCCCGATGATCGGCAAGCCATTGAGATAAATGGATCTTTAAGAAGAAGATGGACGTGGACGGTGATGTTACCGTCTATGAAGCTCGACTTGTGGCAAAGAGTTTTTCACAAGTTCAAGGAGTTGACTACGATGAGATTTTCTCACCCGTAGCGATGCTTAAGTCCGTCGGATTCATGTTAGCATTAGCTATATTTTTCGATTATGAAATCTGACAGATGGATGTCAAAACAAGTTTTCTTACCAGTTTTCATAAGAAAAAGTTGTATGTGATACAATCAAAGGTTTTGTCGATCCTAAGGATGCTAAAAGGTATGCTGGCTCCAGCGATCCTTCTATGGATTAGAGCAAGCATCTCGGAGTCGGAATATATGCATTGATGGAGTGATCAAAGTTTTTAGGTTTATACAATGTTTGCTAGAAACTTGTATTTAAAAGAAAGTGAGTGGGAGCACTACAACATTTCTGATAAGTATATGTGGATGACATATTGTTGATCCGAAATGATGTAGAATTTCTGGAAAGCATAAACGGTTGTTTGAAAAGTGATTTTCAAAGGAAGACCTGGATAAAGCTGCTTACATATTGGGCATCAAGATCTATAGAGATAGATCAAGACGCCCGATGATACTTTCAAAAAGAACACACACCTTTGACATGGTTTTGAAGGAGTTCAAAATAGATCAGTCAAAGAAGGAGTTCTTACCTGAGTTGTAAGGTGTGAAGTTGAGTAAGACTCAAAGCTTGATCACGGGAGAAGAAAGAGGAAGGACGAAGGTCGTCCCCTATGCTTTTGTCATAGGCTCTATACGGTATGCCATGCTGAGTACCGCACCTGATTTGTGCCTTGCCACATGTCTGGCAAGAGGGTACAAAGGTGATCCAGGAGTGGATCACTGGACAGTGGTCAAAATTGTCCTTAGAGGAATAAGGAAATATTTCTCGGTTATGGAGGTGATAAAGAGTTCGACGTTAAGAGTTACGTCGATGCAAGCTTTAACACCTATCCGGATGACTATGAGTAGAAAAACCGGATATGTATAATGGAGCAACCATTTGGAATAGCCCCAAGTGGAACGTGGTAGCAGCATCTACGATATGACATAAAGTTTTGCGAAGTACATGCGGATCTGATTGTTGCAGACCCGTTGACTATAACCTCTCTCACAAGCATAACATGATCAAACCCAGAACTCATTGAGTGTTAATCACATAGTGATGTGAACTAGATTATTGACTCTAGTAAACTCTTTGGATGTTAGTCACATGGTGATGTGACCTGTGAGTGTTAATCACATGGCGATGTGACCTAGATTATTGACTCTAGTACAAGTGGGAGACTGTTAGAAATATGCCCTAGAGGCAATAATAAATTGGTTATTATTATATTTCCTTGTTCATGATAATCGTTTATTATCCATGCTAAAATTGTATTGATAGGAAACTCATATACATGTGTGGATACATAGACAACACCATGTCCCTAGTAAGCCTCTAGTTGACTAGCTTGTTGATCAATAGATGGTTACGGTTTCCTGACCATGGACATTGGATGTCGTTGATAACGGGATCACATCATTAGGAGAATGATGTGATGGACAAGACCCAATCCTAAGCCTAGCACAAGATCGTGTAGTTCGTCTGCTAAAGCTTTTCTAATGTCAAGTATCATTTCCTTAGACCATGAGATTGTGCAACTCCCGGATACCGTAGGAATGCTTTGGGTGTACCAAACGTCACAACGTAACTGGGTGGCTATAAAGGTGCACTACAGGTATCTCCGAAAGTGTCTGTTGGGTTGGCACGAATCGAGACTGGGATTTGTCACTCCGTGTAAACGGAGAGGTATCTCTGGGCCCACTCGGTAGGACATCATCATAATGTGCACAATGTGACCAAGGAGTTGATCACGGGATGATGTGTTACGGAATGAGTAAAGAGACTTGCCGGTAACGAGATTGAACAAGGTATCGGGATACCGACGATCGAATCTCGGGCAAGTACTATACCGGTAGACAAAGGGAATTGTATACGGGATTGATTGAATCCTTGACATCGTGGTTCATCCAATGAGATCATCCTGGAACATGTGGGAGCCAACATGGGTATCCAGATCCCGCTGTTGGTTATTGGCCGGAGATATGTCTCGGTCATGACTGCATGGTTCCCGAGCCCATAGGGTCTACACACTTAAGGTTCGATGACGCTAGGGTTATAGGGAAAGTATGTACGTGGTTATCGAATGTTGTTCGGAGTCCCGGATGAGATCCTGGATGTCACGAGGAGTTCTGGAATGGGCCGGAGGTAAAGATTGATATATAGGAAGTGAGGATTTGGCCACCGGAAGTGTTCCGGGCATCACCGGTAATGTACCGGGACCACCGGAAGGGTCCGAGGGTCCACCGGGAGGGGCCACCAGCCCCAGAGGCTTGCGTGGGCCAATAGTGGGAAGGGACGAGCCCCTAGGTGGGCTGGGGCGCCCCCACCAAGGCCCAAGGCGCCTCAAGAGAAGATGGGGGCAAACCCTAGGGCAAATTGGCCCTAAGGCCCACCCCAGGTGCGCCTCCTCCTCTCCCCCCTTTGGCCGCCACCCTAGATGGGATCTAGGGCTGCCGCACCCCTTGGGGTGGGAACCCTAGAGGGGGCGCAGCCCCCTCCCCTCCCCCTATATATTGTTGAGGTCTAGGGGCTGCCCAATACACGAGTTATTCTCTCCCAGGCGTAGCCATACCTCTCTCCCTCCTCGTCTCTCGTAGTGCTTGGCGAAGCCCTGCTGGAGTTCCGCGCTCCTCCACCACCACCACGCCGTCGTGCTGCTGCTGGACGGAGTCTTCCCCAACTTCTCCTTCTCCCCTTGCTGGATCAAGGCGTGGGAGACGTCACCGGGCTGCACGTGTGTTGAACCCGGAGGCGCCGTGGTTCGGCGCTTAGATCGGAATCAACCGTGATCTGAATCGCTACGAGTACGACTCCTTCATCCGCGTTCTTGCAACGCTTCCGCTTAGCGATCTACAATGGTATGTAGATGCACTCCCCTTCCCCTCGGTGCTAGATTACTCCATAGATTGATCTTGGTGATGCGTAGAAAATTTTAAATTTCTGCTACGATCCCCGACAGTGGTATCAGAGCCAGGTTTATGCGTAGTTTCTATGCACGAGTAGAACACAAAGTAGTTGTGGGTGTCGATTTTGTCAATTTACTTGCCGTTACTAGTCTTATCTTGATTCGGCGGCATCGTGGGATGAAGTGGCTCGGACCGACCTTACACGTACACTTACGTGAGACAGGTTCCACCGACTGACATGCACTAGGTGCATAAGGTGGCTAGCGGGTGTCTGTCTCTCCCACTTTAGTCGGGTCGGAAGGGTAAATAGAAATTGGCATATCACGTTGTGGTTTTGGCGTAGGTAAGAAACGTTCTTGCTAAGAAACCTATAGCAGCCACGTAAAATTTTGCAACAACAATTAGAGGATGTCTAACTTGTTTTTGCAGCATATGCCGTGTGATGTGATATGGCCAAAAGGATGTGATGAATGATATATGTGATGTATGAGATTGATCATGTTCTTGTAATAGGAATCACGACTTGCATGTCGATGAGTATGACAACCGGCAGGAGCCATAGGAGTTGTCTTAATTTATTTATGACCTGCGTGTCAACATAAACGTCATGTAATTACTTTACTTTATTGCTAAACCGTTAGCCATAGTAGTAGAAGTAATAGATGACGAGACAACTTCATGAAGACACGATGATGATGGAGATCATGGTGTCATGCCGGTGACGACGATGATCATGGCGCCCCGAAGATGGAGATCAAAAAGGAGCAAAATGATATTGGCCATATCATGTCACTATTAGATTGCATGTGATGTTTATCATGTTTTACATCTTATTTGCTTAGAACGACGGTAGCTTAAATAAGATGATCCCTCACTAAAATTTCAAGAAAAGTGTTCTCCCTAACTGTGCACCGTTGCGAAGGTTCGTTGTTTCGAAGCACCACGTGATGATCGGGTGTGATAGATTCTAACGTTCGAATACAACGGGTGTTGACGAGCCTAGCATGTACAGACATGGCCTCGGAACACATGCGAAACACTTAGGTTGACTTGACGAGCCTAGCATGTACAGACATGGCCTCGGAACACGGAAGACCGAAAGGTCGAACATGAGTCGTATAGAAGATACGATCAACATGAAGATGTTCACCGATGATGACTAGTTTGTCTCACGTGATGATTGGACACGGCCTAGTCGATTCGGATCATGTATCACTTAGATGACTAGAGGGATGTCTATTTAAGTGGGAGTTCATTAAATAATTTGATTAGATGAACTTAATTATCATGAACATAGTCTAAATTGTCTTTGCAAATATGTTGTAGATCAATAGCTCGCGTTGTAGCTCCCTGTTTCAATACGTTCCTAGAGAAAGATTAAGTTGAAAGATATTGTAAGCATTGACGCGGACTAGGTCCGTTGCCTGAGGAGTGTCCTCACTGCTACATAGAAGGCTTATGTCTTTGATGCACCGCTCGGTGTGCCAACCCCTCCAGCGTCGTCTGTGGATGTTATGAACATCTAACAGATACGTCCTGATGACTACTTGATAGTTAAGTGCACCATACTTTACGGCTTAGAATCGGGATTCCAATGACGTTTTGAACGCCATAGAACATATGATATGTTCCAAGATCTGAAATTGGGATTTCAGGCTCATGCCCGTGTTTAGAGGTATGAGACCTCTGACAAGTTCCTTGCCTACAAGATGGAGAAGAATAGCTCAGCTAGTGAGCATGTGCTCAGAATGTCTGGGTGCTACAATCACTTGAATCAAGTGGGAGTTAAACTTCCAGATAAGATAGTGATTGATAGAGTTCTCTAGTCACTATCACTAAGCTACTAGATCTTCGTGATGAACTATGACATGCAAGGGATGGAGATGATCCCGGAGCTGTTCGCGGTGCTTAAGACCGCAAAAAAGTAGAAATCAAGAAGGAGCATCAAGTGTTGATGGTTTAACAAGACCACTGGTTTCAAGAAGGGCAAGGGCTAGAAGGGAAACTTCATGAATGGTAAACCAGCTGCCGCTCCAATGAAGGAACCCAAGGTTGAACCCAAACCCGAGACTAAGTGCTTCTATTGTAAGGGGAACGGTCACTGGTAGCGGAACTACCCCAAATGCATGGTAGATAAGAAGGCTGGCAACTTCAACAAAGTATATACGTGTTATTAATGTGTACCTTACCAGTACTCCTGGTAGCACCTGGGTATTGGATACCGGTTCAGTTGCTATTATTGGTGACTTGAAGCAAAAGCTACGGACTAAACGGAGACTGGCTAAGGGCGAGGTGACGATGTGTGTTGGAAGTGTTTCCAAAGTTGATGAGATCACCATCGCACGCTCCATCTGCCTTCGGGATTAGTATTGGACCTAGATAAATGTTATCAGGTGTCTACGTTGAGCGTGAATATGATTAGATCATGTTCATTGCAATACGGTTATTCATTTAAGTTAGAAAATAATGGTTATTCTGTTTACATGAATAATACCTTTCATGGTCATGCACCCTATGTGAATGGTTCATTGAATCTCGGTCGTGGTAATACACATGTTCACGCCAAAAAGATGTAGAGTTAATAATGATAGTACCACTTTCTTGTGACACTGCCGCTTAGGTCATTTTGGCATAAAATGCATGAAGAAACTCCATGCTGATGGATGTTTGGAGTCACTTGATTTTGAATCGCTTGACACATGCGAGCCATGCCTCATGGGCAGGATGACTAAGATCCCGTTTTCAGGTACAATGAAACGGGCAAGTGACTTGTTGGAAATCATACATGCTGATGTGCGTGATCCAATGAGAATTAAGGCGTGTGGTGGATATCGTTATTTTCTCATCTTCATTGACGATTTGAGTAGATATGGGTATATTTACTTAATGAAGCACAAGTCTGAAACGTTTGAAAAGTTCAAGCAATTTCAGAGTGAAGTTAAGAACCATCATAACAAGAAGATCAAATTCCTACGATCTGATCGAGGGAGAATTTCTGAGTTATGAGTTTGGCAATCACTTAAGACATTGTGGAATTGTTTCACAGTTGAAGCCACCTGGAACACCACAGCGAAATGGTGTGTCCGGACGTCGTAATCGAACCTTATGAGATATGGTGCGATCTATGATGTCTCTTAGCGATCTACCGCTATCATTTTGAGGTTATGCGTTAGAGACAGCTGCATTCACTTTAGATAGGGCACCATCTAAGTCCGTTGAGACGACGTCATATGAACATTGGTTTGGCAAGAAACCAAAGTTGTCGTTTCTTAATGTTTGGGGCTGCGATGCTTAAGGCTTCAGCCGGAGAAGCTCGAACCCAAAGCGGACAAACACATCTTCATAGGATACCCAAAGGTGACAGTTGGGTATACCTTCTATCTTAGATCCGAGGGCAAATTGTTTGTCACAAGAACGGGTCCTTTCTCGAGAAGGAGTTTCTCTCGAAAGAATTGAGTGGGAGGAAGATAGAACTTGATGAGGTTGTTGAACCTCTACTTCAACCGGAAAGTAGTGCAACACAGAAAGATGTTTCTGTGGCGCCTACGTCTGTTGAAGAGGAAGTTAGTGATAGTGATCATGAAGCTTCGGATCAAGTTGCTATCGAACCTCGTAGGTCGACAAGGATATGTACTACTCCTGAGTGGTACGGTAATCCTGTCTTAGATATCATGTTGTTAGACAACAATGAACCTACGAGCTATGGAGAAGCGATGGTGGGCCCGTATTCCGACAAATGGTTAGAAGCCATGAAATCCGAGATAGGATCCATGTATCAGAACAAAGTATGGACTTTGGTGGACTTGCCCGATGATCGGCAAGCCATTGAGATAAATGGATCTTTAAGAAGAAGACGGACGTGGACGGTGATGTTACCGTCTATGAAGCTCGACTTGTGGCAAAGAGTTTTTCACAAGTTCAAGGAGTTGACTACGATGAGATTTTCTCACCCGTAGCGATGCTTAAGTCCGTCGGATTCATGTTAGCATTAGTTGTATTTTTCGATTATGAAATCTGACAGATGGATGTCAAAACAAGTTTTCTTACCAGTTTTCATAAGAAAAAGTTGTATGTGATACAATCAAAGGTTTTGTCGATCCTAAGGATGCTAAAAGGTATGCTGGCTCCAGCGATCCTTCTATGGATTAGAGCAAGCATCTCGGAGTCGGAATATATGCATTGATGGAGTGATCAAAGTTTTTAGGTTTATACAATGTTTGCTAGAAACTTGTATTTACAAGAAAGTGAGTGGGAGCACTACAACATTTCTGATAAGTATATGTGGATGACATATTGTTGATCCGAAATGATGTAGAATTTCTGGAAAGCATAAACGGTTGTTTGAAAAGTGATTTTCAAAGGAAGACCTGGATAAAGCTGCTTACATATTGGGCATCAAGATCTATAGAGATAGATCAAGACGCCCGATGATACTTTCAAAAGAACACACACCTTTGACATGATTTTGAAGGAGTTCAAAATAGATCAGTCAAAGAAGGAGTTCTTACCTGAGTTGTAAGGTGTGAAGTTGAGTAAGACTCAAAGCTTGATCACGGCAGAAGAAAGAGGAAGGACGAAGGTCGTCCCCTATGCTTTTGTCATAGGCTCTATACGGTATGCCATGCTGAGTACCGCACCTGATTTGTGCCTTGCCACATGTCTGGCAAGAGGGTACAAAGGTGATCCAGGAGTGGATCACTAGACAGTGGTCAAAATTGTCCTTAGAGGAATAAGGAAATATTTCTCGGTTATGGAGGTGATAAAGAGTTCGACGTTAAGAGTTACGTCGATGCAAGCTTTAACACCTATCCGGATGACTATGAGTAGAAAAATCCAGATATGTATAATGGAGAAACCATTTGGAATAGCTCCAAGTGGAACTTGGTAGCAGCATCTACGATATGACATAAAGTTTTGCGAAGTACATGCGGATCTGATTGTTGCAGACCCGTTGACTATAACCTCTCTCACAAGCATAACATGATCAAACCCAGAACTCATTGAGTGTTAATCACATAGTGATGTGAACTAGATTATTGACTCTAGTAAACTCTTTGGATGTTAGTCACATGGTGATGTGACCTGTGAGTGTTAATCACATGGCGATGTGAACTAGATTATTGACTCTAGTACAAGTGGGAGACTGTTAGAAATATGCCCTAGAGGCAATAATAAATTGGTTATTATTATATTTCCTTGTTCATGATAATCGTTTATTATCCATGCTAAAATTGTATTGATAGGAAACTCAGATACATGTGTGGATACATAGACAACACCATGTCCCTAGTAAGCCTCTAGTTGACTAGCTCGTTGATCAATAGATGGTTACGGTTTCCTGACCATGGACATTGGATGTCGTTGATAACGGGATCACATCATTAGGAGAATGATGTGATGGACAAGACCCAATCCTAAGCCTAGCACAAGATCGTGTAGTTCGTCTGCTAAAGCTTTTCTAATGTCAAGTATCATTTCCTTAGACCATGAGATTGTGCAACTCCCGGATACCGTAGGAATGCTTTGGGT
This sequence comes from Triticum aestivum, assembly GCF_018294505.1. Taxonomy (NCBI): domain Eukaryota; kingdom Viridiplantae; phylum Streptophyta; class Magnoliopsida; order Poales; family Poaceae; genus Triticum; species Triticum aestivum. Next base: position 398,475,561 of record NC_057814.1, on the reverse strand, counting down.
GTACCAAACGTCACAACGTAACTGGGTGGCTATAAAGGTGCACTACAGGTATCTCCGAAAGTGTCTGTTGGGTTGGCACGAATCGAGACTGGGATTTGTCACTCCGTGTAAACGGAGAGGTATCTCTGGGCCCACTCGGTAGGACATCATCATAATGTGCACAATGTGACCAAGGAGTTGATCACGGGATGATGTGTTACGGAACGAGTAAAGAGACTTGCCGGTAACGAGATTGAACAAGGTATCGGGATACCGACGATCGAATCTCGGGCAAGTACTATACCGGTAGACAAAGGGAATTGTATACGGGATTGATTGAATCCTTGACATCGTGGTTCATCCGATGAGATCATCGTGGAACATGTGGGAGCCAACATGGGTATCCAGATCCCGCTGTTGGTTATTGGCCGGAGATATGTCTCGGTCATGACTGCATGGTTCCCGAGCCCGTAGGGTCTACACACTTAAGGTTCGATGACGCTAGGGTTATAGGGAAAGTATGTACGCGGTTACCGAATGTTGTTCGGAGTCCCGGATGAGATCCCGGACGTCACGAGGAGTTCCGGAATGGTCCAGAGGTAAAGATTGATATATAGGAAGTGGGGATTTGGCCACCGGAAGTGTTCCGGGCATCACCGGTAATGTACCGGGACCACCGGAAGGGTCCGAGGGTCCACCGGGAGGGGCCACCAGCCCCAGAGGCTTGCGTGGGCCAATAGTGGGAAGGGACCAGCCCCTAGGTGGGTTGGGGCGCCCCCACCAAGGCCCAAGGCGCCTCAAGAGAAGATGGGGGCAAACCCTAGGGCAGATGGGCCCTAAGGCCCACCCCAGGTGCGCCTCCCCCTCTCCCCCCTTTGGCCGCCACCCTAGATGGGATCTGGGGCTGCCGCACCCCTTGGGGTGGGAACCCTACAGGGGGCGCAGCCCCTCCCCTCCCCCTATATATAGTTGAGGTCTAGGGGCTGCCCGATACATGAGTTATTCTCTCCCAGGCACAACCATACCTCTCTCCCTCCTCGTCTCTCGTAGTGCTTGGCGAAGCCCTGCTGGAGTTTCGCGCTCCTCCACCACCACCACGCCGTCGTGCTGCTGCTGGATGGAGTCTTCCCCAACTTCTCCTTCTCCCCTTGCTGGATCAAGGCGTGGGAGACGTCACCGGGCTGCACGTGCGTTGAACGCGGAGGCGCCGTGGTTCGGCGCTTAGATCGGAATCAACCGCGATCTGAATCGCTATGAGTACGACTCCTTCATCCGCGTTCTTGCAACACTTCCTCTTAGCGATCTACAATGGTATGTAGATGCACTCCCCTTCCCCTCGGTGCTAGATTACTCCATAGATTGATCTTGGTGATGCGTAGAAAATTTTAAATTTCTGCTACGATCCCCGACAACAACTTACTTGAAGGATCTTACTCAATCCATAGGTAGATATGATGGACTCTCATGGCAAAACTTGGTTTAAGGATATTTAGAAGCACAAGTAGTATCTCTACTTGGTGCAACGAATTTGGCTAGCATGAGGGGGAAAGGCAAGCTCAACATGTTGGATGATCCATTACAATATAATTTATTTCGGATATAAGAAAACATAACCCATTACGTTGTCTTCCTTGTCCAACATCAACTTTTTAGCATGTCATATTTTTATGAGTGCTCACAATCATAAAAGATGTCCAAGATTGTATATTTATATGTGAAAACCTCTCTTTCTTTATTACTTCCTATTAATTGCAACGATGACCAAAACTATGTTTGTTAACTCCCAGCAACTTTTATTCATCATACTCTTTATATGTGAAGTCATTACTATCCAAAAGATCAACATGATCTCTTTATTTCTTTCTTTATTTATTTATTTCTTCCTTTTTTTTCTTTTATTCCCTCAAGATCATAGCAAGATAACTAAGCCCTCGACTCAAGACTAATCTTCATTATATATAGCTCACGGACTCGATTACATAGATAAGAATCAACACAAAAACTCAAAGCTAGATCATACTAAACTTTATTCTACTATATCAAGATATAACCAAAAGGATCGAACTAAGAAAAACGGTAAAGATAGAAGTCTGATGGTGATACGATACCGGGGCACCTCCCCCAAGCTTGGCAGTTGCCAAGGGGAGTGCCCATACCCATGTATCTATGTCTCTTTCTTCGGAGGTGGTGATGATGGAGTTGTTGATGACGTAGGCTTCTTCCTTAATTTGCGCTTGAGGGTAGAATTTTGCTCCCTTAGGTCATCGATCTCCTGCTCAAGGCTTAATATCTTTTTGCATAGTCCCTGCTTGTTCTCCTGCAAGAGGCAAAAAGGGATAAACTCGATCTTAGGTTTCTTTGCTCTATCAGGGAGGCTTGACTTTTTGAAATCCACATGCATGTCCCCGGGTTGAGGTAATGGGACTTCATCTTGATCTAAGCTCATCTCCTCCTTTCCCCTAGGTTCATAGTCTTCTTATTCCTCCGTGGTCCAACCACAATGCTCCAAGTCCCCGTAGACCTTAGGGTCTGCAAGGTAATCAGCCACATAGCTTTCTCCCTCCGAATCCTGGGATGACATATTTCTCTAATCTGCGGTAGAAACAACTCAAAACAAAAACAAAGGATTGTGTCGTGGTACGGTGGTCTAAACCTTCGGGAGATTATATAATGAATTTTTGCCGACCAAAAGAAGTATCGTGCAAGAAAACGGAGTCCGGAGAGCACACGAGGTGCCCACGAGGCAGGGGGTGCGCCCAGGGGGGTAGGGCGCGCCTCCACCCTCGTGGATGCCTCGTGTCCCTTTCGGACTACTTCTTATTTTCCTATTTTCTTAAATATTCCAAAACGGAAAGAAATTGCTATTAGAACTATTTTGGAGTCGGTTTACTTACCGTACCACATACCTATTCCTTTTCGGAGTCTGAAACATTCTGGAAAGTGTCCCTTATGTACTCCTCCGGGCTTACGGTGTCAATAACATTGGTTTCAACATCTATGGGATTACTTGAGATATAATGTTTGATTCTTTGACCGTTCACCACCTTTGGATTTGTGCCTTCAAAGTTGTTGATTTTTATGGCACCAGAACGATAGACCTCCTCGATAACGTAAGGACCTTCCCATTTAGAGAGGAGTTTTCCTGCAAAAATTCTTAAATGAGAGTTGTATAACAAAACATAATCACCTACATTAAACTCACGCTTTTGTATCCTTCTGTCATGCCATCTTTTAACTTTTTCTTTAAACAGTTTGGCATTCTCATAGGCCTGGGTTCTCCACTCATCAAGTGAGCTAATGTCAAATAGTCTCTTCTCACCGGCAAGTTTGAAATCATAATTGAGCTCTTTAATGGCCCAATATGCCTTATGTTCTAGTTCGAGAGGTAAGTGACATGCTTTTCCATAAACCATTTTATACGGAGACATACCCATAGGATTTTTATATGCAGTTCTATAGGCCCATAATGCATCATCAAGTTTCTTGGACCAATTCTTTCTAGATCTATTAACAGTCTTTTGCAAAATTAATTTAATCTCTCTATTACTCAGTTCTACTTGACCACTAGACTGTGGGTGGTATGGAGATGCAATTCTATGATTAACATCATACTTAGCAAGCATTTTACGAAAAGCACCATGAATAAAATGTGAACCACCATCAGTCATTAAGTATCTAGGGACTCCAAACCTCGGAAAAATAACTTCTTTAAGCATCTTAATAGAGGTGTTATGATCAGCACTACTAGTTGGAATAGCTTCTACCCACTTAGTAACGTAATCAACAGCAACTAAAATATGTGTATACCCATTAGAGGAAGGAAACGGTCCCATATAATCAAAGCCCCAAACATCAAATGGTTCAATAACAAGTGAATAGTTCATAGGCATTTCTTGACGTCTACTAATATTACCAATTCTTTGACATTCATCACAAGACAAGACAAACTTACGGGCATCTTTAAAAAGAGTAGGCCAATAAAAACCGGATTGCAATACCTTATGTGCAGTTCTATCTCCAGCGTGGTGTCCTCCATAAGCCTCGGAGTGACACTTGCCTAGGATCTGTTCCTGTTCATGCTCAGGTACACAACATCTAATAACACCATCTACTCCTTCTTTATAAAGGTGTGGGTCATCCCAGAAGTAATGTCTTAAATCATAGAAAAACTTTTTCTTTTGCTGGTATGTGAAACTAGGTGGTATGAATTTAGCAACAATGTAATTAGCATAATCGGGATACCATGGAGCAGTACGAGAAGCATTTATGACAGCTAATTGTTCATCAGGAAAGCTATCATCAATAGGTAGTGGGTCATCAAGAACATTCTCTAACCTAGATAAGTTGTCTGCAACGGGGTTCTCAGCTCCCTTTCTATCAATAATATGCAAATCAAATTCTTGTAGCAAGAGAACCCATCTAATAAGTCTAGGTTTAGCATCTTTCTTTTCCATAAGATATTTAATAGCAGCATGATCAGTGTGAACAGTTACTTTAGAATCAACAATATAAGGTCTGAACTTATCACAAGCAAATACAACTGCCAAAAATTCTTTTTCAGTAGTAGCATAATTTCTCTGGGCACTGTCTAGAGTTTTACTAGCATATTGGATAACGCTTAATTTCTTATCAACTCTTTGTCCTAGAACAACACCTACAGCATAATCACTAGCATCACACATAATTTCAAAGGGTAAATTCCAATCAGGTGGCTGAACAATAGGTGCAGAAATCAAGGCTTTCTTAAGTATTTCAAATGCTTCTACACAATCATCATCAAAGACAAAAGGAACATCTTTTTGTAAGAGATTAGTCAGAGGCCTAGAATTTTTTTGAGAAGTCTTTAATGAACCTCCTATAAAAACCGGCATGACCAAGGAAACTTCTTATACCTTTAATGTCCTTAGGACATGGCATCTTTTCAATAGCATCAACTTTAGCTTTATCAACTTCAATACCTCTTTCAGAAATTTTATGCCCCAAGACAATACCTTCATTAACCATAAAGTGGCACTTCTCCCAATTCAAGACAAGATTAGTTTCTTCACATCTCTGTCTCTGCAAAACTCGATCAAGGTTGCTTAAGCAATCATCAAAAGAAGTTCCATACACGGAGAAATCATCCATGAAAACCTCAACAATCTTTTCACAAAAGTCAGAGAATATAGCAGTCATACATCTTTGAAAGGTAGCAGGTGCATTACATAAACCAAAAGGCATACGTCTATAAGCAAAGGTACCGAAAGGGCAAGTAAAAGTGGTCTTTTCCTGATCCTCTTTTGACACAGGTATTTGAGAGAAACCAGAATAACCGTCTAGAAAGCAAAATGTGTATGTTTGGATAATCTTTCTAGCATTTGATCAATAAAAGGTAAAGGGTAATGATCCTTTCTAGTAGCTTTATTTAATTTGCGGAAGTCAATTACCATTCTATAACCTGTAACAATTCTTTGTGGGATCAATTCATCTTTATCATTAGGAACAACAGTAATACCTCCCTTCTTAGGGACACAATGGACATGACTTACCCACTGACTATCAGCAACGGGATAAATTATACCTGCCTCCAGAAGCTTTAGTATTTCATTTCTTACCACTTCTTTCATCTTAGGATTTAACCGTCGTTGGTGATCAACAACCGGTTTAGCGTCTTTCTCCAATTTTATTTTGTGCTGGCATAGAGTGGGACTAATGCCCTTAAGATCATCAAGAGTATATCCAATAGCAGCACGGTGCTTCTTCAGAGTTTTCAATAATTTCTCTTCTTCCTGCTCTGAAAGGTTAGCACTAATAATAACAGGATATATCTTCTTTTCATCAAGATAAGCATATTTAAGAGTATCAGGTAATGGTTTAAGCTCAAACACGGGATCACCCTTGGGTGGAGGAGGATCCCCTAGAATTTCAACAGGCAAGTTGTGTTTCAAAATAGGTCCCTGTTTAAAGAATACTTCATCTATTTCCCTTCTTTCATTCATAAACATATCATTTTCATGGTCTAGCAAATATTGTTCTAAAGGATCATTAGGAGGCACGGCAATAGAAGCAAGACCAATAATTTCATCTTTACTAGGCAATTCTTTATCATGGGGTTGTCTACGAAATTTAGCAAAATTAAAATCATGAGACATATCCCCTAAACCAATAGTAACAATATCCTTTTCGCAGTCTATCTTAGCATTAACACTATTCAAGAAGGGTCTACCAAATATAATGGGACAAAAGTCATCTTGTGGGGAACCAAGAACAAGAAAATCAGTAGGATATTTAACTTTCCCACACAAGACTTCAACATCTCTAACAATCCCAATTGGTGAAATAGTATCTCTATTGGCAAGCTTAATTGTAACATCAATATCTTCTATCTCAGCAGGTGCAATATCATGCATAATTTCTTCGTATAAGGAATGAGGTATTGCACTCGCACTAGCACCCATATCACATAAGACATGATAGCAATGATCTCCTATTTTAACAGAAACAACAGGCATGCCTACAATAGGTCTATGTTTATTTTAGTATCGGGTCTAGCATTCTAGCAGCTTCATCACAGAAGTAAATAACATGCCCATCAATATTATCGACCAAGAGATCTTTAACCATAGCAATACTAGGTTCAACTTTAATTTGCTCAGGGGGTGAAGGTGTTCTAGCATTACTCTTATGAACAACAGTTGAAGGTTTAGCATGATCCTTTATTCTAACAGGGAAAGGTGGTTTCTCAATATAAGCGGTAGGAACAATAGGATTAACATTGTAAGTGATATTCTTTTCTTCAACTTTAATAGGTTCAACTACTTTTACTTCAATGGGAGGATGATATTTAAACCACTTCTCCTTAGGGAGATCAACATGAGTAGCAAATGATTCACAGAAAGAAGCTACTATCTCAGAGTCAAGTCCATATTTAGTGCTAAATTCACGAAAAGCATCGGTATCCATAAAAGATTTAACACAATCAAACTTAGGTGTTATACCTGACTCCTTACCTTCATCGAGTTCCCAATCTTCAGAGTTGCGTTTAATTCTTTCCAATAAATCCTATTTGAATTCAATAGTCTTTATCATAAAAGAACCGGTACAAGAAGTATCGAGCATGGAGCGATTATTGAGAGAAAGCCGAGCATAAATTTTTGAATAATAATTTCTCTTGAGAGCTCATGATTGGGGCATGAATATAACATTGACTTAAGCCTCCCCCAAGCTTGAGCGATACTTTCTCCTTCGCGAGGCCAAAAATTATATATATAATTACGATCACGATGAACCAGATGCATAGGGTAAAACTTCTGATGGAATTCCAATTTCAATCGGTTGTAGTTCCATGATCCAATATCATCACATAGCCTAAACCATGTCAATGCCTTTCCCTTCAAAGATAAAGGGAAGACCTTCTTCTTGATAACATCCTCGGGCATACCTGCAAGCTTAAATAATCCACAAACTTCATCCACATAGATTAGGTGCATATCGGGATGTAATGTTCCATCTCCTGTAAAAGGATTAGCTAGCAGTTTCTCTATCATACCCGAAGGAATTTCAAAGTAAACATTTTCAGTAGGTTTAGTAGGTTGAGGAGCAACTCTTTGCTCTATTGGTCGGGGTGAAGATACCCCGAACAAGCCCCTCAAAGGATTATTTTCCATAGTAACAAGTGACAGTAAATTTCAGCACACTATATAAATTTTTCCTTACCAAATTCCACCTACCAAAGGCGCTTCACTCCCCGGCAATGGCGCCAGAAAAGAGTCTTGATGACCCACAAGTATAGGGGATCTATCGTAGTCCTTTCGATAAGTAAGAGTGTTGAACCCAACGAGGAGCAGAATGACAAGCAGTTTTCAGTAAGGTATTCTCTGCAAGCACTGAAATTATCGGTAACAGATAGTTTTATGATAAGGTAATTCGTAACGGGTAACAAGTAACAAAAGTAAACAAGGTGCAGCAAGGTGGCCCAATCCTTTTTGTAGCAAAGGACAAGCCTGGACAAACTCTTATATAAAGGAAAGCGCTCCCGAGGACACATGGGAATTATCGTCAAGCTAGTTTTCATCATGCTCATATGATTCGCGTTCGTTACTTTGATAATTTGATATGTGGGTGGACCGGTGCTTGGGTACTGCCCTTCCTTGGACAAGCATCCCACTTATGATTAACCCCCTCACAAGCATCCGCAACTACGAAAGAAGAATTAAGGTAAACCTAACCATAGCATGAAACATATGGATCCAAATCAGCCCCTTACGAAGCAACGCATAAACTAGGGTTTAAGCTTCTGTCTTTCTAGCGACCCATCATCTACTTATTACTTCCCAATGCCTTACCCTAGGCCCAAACAATGGTGAAGTGTCATGTAGTCGACGTTCACATAACACCACTAGAGGAAAGACAACATACATCTCATCAAAATATCGAACGAATACCAAATTCACATGACTACTTATAACAAGACTTCTCCCATGTCCTCAGGAACAAACGTAACTACTCACAAATCATATTCATGTTCATAATCAGAGGGGTATTAATGTGCATAAAGGATCTGAACATATAATCTTCCATCAAATAAACCAACTAGCATCAACTACAAGGAGTAATCAACACTACTAGCAACCCACAGGTACCAATCTGAGGTTTTGAGACAAAGATCGGATACAAGAGATGAACTAGGGTTTGAGAGGAGATGGTGCTGGTGAAGATGCTGATGGAGATTGACCCCCTCCCGATGAGAGGATTGATGGTGATGACGATGGTGACGATTTCTCCCTCCCGGAGGGATGTTTCCCCGGCAGAACAGCTCCGCCGGAGCCCTAGATTGGTTCCGCCTCAAGACGGCGGCGCTTCGTCCCAAAAGCTTCCTTCTGATTTTTTCCAGGGCAAAAGACACCTTATACCAGAAGTTGGGCATCGGGGGGCTTCTAGGTGGCCCACGAGGCAGGGGGCGCGCCCTCCACCCTCGTGGACAGTGGGTGCCCCCCTCTGGTGCTTTCTTCGCACAATATTTTTAATATATTAAAAAACTGACTTTCGTGGAGTTTCAGGACTTTTGGAGTTGTGCAGAATAGGTCTCTAATATTTGCTCCTTTTCCAGCCCAGAATTCCAGCTGCCGGCTTTCTCCCACTTCATGTAAACCTTGTAAAATAAGAGAGAAAAGGCATAAGTATTGTGACATAATGTGAAATAACAGCCCATAATGCAATAAATATCGATATAAAAGCATGATGCAAAATGGACGTATCAGTCATGCCCACGAGGTTGGTTACGGCGTTGTTCACTGCTTGAAACTGCTGGCGAGTCAATGTGCCTTCTATAACTCAGGCTTGGTCGAGGGGTTGAGTGAATACTTTCACGGTTGTACGAATAAGCCGCCTGTTGATCCAGTGCTGTCTGAAGAAGCTCTCTGGCCCTCCGTGTCTCTATCACAGCCGGAGACTCGCCTTCAACTGGGAGAGCCGCCAATCGTGTCGTCGCAGCAATCATATTATCCAAATGGTTAGAATAATGACCCGGCGGTGTCGGAACGTGCTGAGGCGGAGTAATATTCAAACGAGGCGGATCCATCATACGCGGCTGAACCGGCGCTCCAGTCACGGGCGCCTCAACCGCCCAGTTCCCCACCGGCGGGTTACTGGTCCCTGCTCTAGGCGTGTTGAAGAGGTTTCTCGCATCATAAACCGGGGGTAAATGACTCTGGTGCCTCCTTCTCATGATTTCATTTGAAGCGTTTTGATCCAAGGTGAGCCGGAAAGAGTCTTCCTGAATCCATTGTGCCTGAGCGTCCAAAGCAGCTCGCTCCGTGGCCATCCTAGCATTCTCAGCTGCCAGTTCCTCCTTAGCTTGAGCTATCTCATCTCGTAGCTTCACAACATCCACCTTATGTTGTTCTTGAGTATCCGGGGTTATCTCCATCCCCATCAAAGTCACCAAAGCCTCCAACAACTCTGTCAAAACCTGAGCCGACGGGCCTGCAGAGCCGCTAGCACCAGCCGCCGCCGCAGCCGTTGAGCTAGAGGTCATAGCCGCGGCGGTTGTTGAACCGAGCGCCGGCTGTGTACCGGCCATGAAGATCGCCACCCTGTTCGGCAAATCATAGGGGTCCGGAATACTGTCGCCATCGGAACAGCCCCCAAGGCGGCCGTCCTGCAATTGATACATTGAATTGGTTTCGTCGGTTGACGATTCACCATCAGAGTAGATGGCCGTCTCACCGTCGGACACAGATCCTTCCTCAAATTCCGCCCCATGGATGCAACCAACAAAGGCATGCTTCAAAGCGGCTTGAACCTTGGCGGGTTGTGCACGTTGAGCCGTCTCGATGATGTCGGTGCAGATGTCCGGCTCAGGGCCCGATTCGCTGTTCTTGCCGATGAAGACGTGGATTCCGCCGAAGGGGACCTGGTACCCGTACTCAACTGAGCCGGCCTCGGGGCCCTAGCCTGCATCGTCGATGTAGAGCTTGCCGCGACGACTCTTGGTCATTCGGCCCACAGCGTATCCCTTGATCCCTGCGAAGCTGCCTTCAAGAACTCAAAACCACCGTGCGCTGGCCCCACGGTGGGCGCCAACTGTCGTGGACTTAACACGGCAGATGTCCTAGCGTAAGGAGTTAGTCGTGGAGCCATCGCAACTAGGTTAGCTTAAAGGGGTTAAACGGGACAAAGGACACAGAGAGTTTATACTGGTTCAGCCCCTCGCGGTGGAGGTAAAGGCCTACTCCAGTTTGGGATTGTATTGCTTGGGTTTCGATTACTAGGGAGCAAATACGCTTGACCTAGTTCTCGATCTCTTCTTTCTTGCCCTTAACTCGTCGTCGGGTCACCCTTTATATACACAGGTTGATGCCCGACGGCTTACAAAGTCCCGGCCGGCTCATACACAACGTGTCCGACTCGGTGACTAACTAAGCTTGCCTTACAAAACAAGTTATACATATGGCGGTTCATCCTCTTGGGCCTCAAGTCGCCTCTGGGTCTTGGGACATCAATAGGCTTGCTATGACCCGCCATCTTCATCGATAAGTCGCCAGTGGTATGACCCGGCCCTTCCTGGGCGGTTCATACCCAGTAGTTATATCCCCAACAGTCGAGCTAGGGACAGAGTGTGTGGCTCGGTCATAGATTCGATGTCGTCACCCTTCGACTCTTGAGGGAGGAGGGGTGATCTGATGTGTTTTGGACTCCGTTTGATCCGACGACTTGAGGGTCCGGCGTAGAAGATACACCGTTTTGGGTATGATCGTTGATCGATACCTCCATTATTCCGGAGCAAGCGAACAGTGGGACCTGCATGGGCCACCAATGTCGGTGCTAAAACCGGCAGCTCTCGGGTAGGGGGTCCTGAGCTGTAGGTCTAGGAACAATGGTAACGAGGTACGAAGGGAGATGATGTTTACCCGGGTTCGGACCCTCTCGAAGAGGTAAAACCCTACGTCCTGCTTTGATTGTATTGATGTGATGGAGTATAGAGTACAAGATGATCTACCTCGAGATCGTATGATTGTGTTCTAACCCTAAGGCTGGTAATCATGTCCCTAAAGACTAAACCCCATGGCTATGCATCGGGGGTACCTAGGTTACACATATAGTCGGTTGCCAACATGTTGACTATTTAGCAGTCCTTGGAGTGCACATCAAGTCTTCGGAGGTTTCCATATTGGTCAAGCCGAGGTTCATAGCTTCCGGAGTCCTTCCTTGTAGCGATTGGCGGACCGTAAGCTCGACCCGTGGACTGTTGGTTCTATAGGTTAGCACCCCTTAGTCCAGGACACCATCACATAGGTAGATATGGTGGATTCTCATGACAGGAAACTAGGTTAAAGGGTATTTGGATGCATAAGTAGTGTCTCTACTTAGTACATAAATTTTGGCTAGCAAAAGATTATAAGCAAGCGCCATATGTTAGAGGATCCATGACAATATAACTTCTATGTGAATATAAGCAAACATAACCCATTAGGTTGTCTTCCTTGTCCAACATAACTACTTGATTGGAAATAATTAATATAATTAATGGGAGCTCACAATCATAAAAAATGTCCAAGATAGTATATTTATATGTGAAATATCTCTTCCTTCATTATTCTTTCATGAACTACATCAATGACTGATGCTTTGTTTGTTAACTTCCAATAAATTTTACCAATCATACTCCTTTTATGTGAAGCCATTACTCCCATGAGATTAGCATATGAACTTTTTATTATTTTTGCTGTGAGTGATCTTATGCAAAAGGATAAAAGTAAAGGAAGACTCAAACTCATACTACTCTTTATTATAACTTTCAAGCACGATTACATTGATAGCACTGGAACGAAACGAACACTCAAACTACTTCATACTAATACTTTTATTCTAGATCACGAAATAACTAAGGACCAAACTAATATATATGATGATAAAAAGTGATGGTGATACGATACTGGGGAACCTCCCCAAGCTTGTAACAAAGCAAGGGTGGTGCCATACCCGTTGGTGATGAAGTGGTAGGCTTGTCCTTTGCAGATAATGACCTCACCTCGTTGATGATCCTGCAAAGAGCACGGTTTTGTTCACCCAATGCAATAACTTCTTGAGTAAGCACCGTGTTCTGAGCATAGATCGCCTCAATGGCCTTCAATGCATTAATATTTGACAAAGAAAGATCAGGATAAAGAGTTTGGAAAGTATCACCCTTCTCCATATCCTCGAAGGGGGACTCTCAGTTGTCTTCTCCACCTCCCTTGATCTTGTCGCCGGCTGCCTTCGTAATATCTCCATGATCGATGGCATCTTCCTCTCCCAAAGACCACTTGTAGTAGACCTCACTAAAGGGAGGTTTACTCGGAGCGGGTTGAACAATACGATGCTTGGTGTGGAGCCTTTGGGGAGCCATGCCGACCTCAGAGATCCAAAATCCCTATTCCTTTTTTCAGGATTCTGGAATGTTTCGGAAGGTCTTTTCGATGTAATCTTCTGGTTCAATTACTTGAATAATGTTCGAATCAATATTAATGGGGTACCTGCACTATAATGTTTAATTTTTTGCCCATTAACTACCTTCAAGTTGTTTCCTTTGGCGTTGTTTATTTTTATGGCTCCGGAACGGTAAACTTCTTCGACGATATATGGATCTCCCCATTTAGAGGAGTTTATCTGCAAAATATCTGAAAGAAGACTTGTATAAAAGAACTTTATCACCAATATGGAATTCTCGTTTATGAATTCTTTTATCATGCCATTGTTTAATTTTTTCTTTATGTAATTTAATATTTTCATAAGCTCGTGTGCTCCATTCATCTAGAGAACTAATATCAAATAATCACTTTTCATCAGCAACCTTAAAATCATACTACCCCCGTCCGGGTTTATTAGTCCCCTTCGTATTTTGTGCTAAAGTTTGACCTTAAATTTAACTAAGAAAATGTTAATGCATGTAACCAAAAATAATATCACCGGAAACTATGTTCAAACATGAATCCAACGATATAATTTTTGGTGACATGCATTATTATTTTCTTAATTAAATCTATGGTCAAAATTTGACATAAAATACTAAGGGGACCAATAAACCAGAACGGATGTAGTAATGAAGTTCTTTAATGGCACAATAAGCTTTATGTTCTAACAACCTACCCGACATATATATTGGAGGCGTTGGCCAGTGCAGCTAACACAATCACTGCGTCTTTGCACAACCTTAGTCGTCATCTACTATTCCAAGCTCCATGCTGCTTCAAACGATCATATCATGTTGCTCACGTGCACAGTTAGATGGGAGAGCAGTTCTGTGGAACCCTGTCCTTCAAGATCCTGCATCGGGAGAAGGGCGATAAGTTTTTTGGGGAGCGTCTCGGCGTGACTGCTCCCGATCCGTCTCCATCTCCATTCTCTGCTTTGATTACTTCCCCTGCACCAACGCCATGGCTGTCGCCGTTGTTAAGAAGAAGGCCACGGACGAAGCCGAGGCTGATGCTGCCGCTGCGACCCTTGCGTGGCCTATCGGAGGGTATGACTTGTTCATCCCCTACTTGCTCGTTCATATGCTAGTCGTATATGCTGCCTTGATAGATGTTCCGGTCCTATGCTATATACGAGCTCACGTGTTTAGATATTGGTATATGAGTTGCATACTCTGAATGTCATGTTTACTGACTCGTGGCAGGTGGCTGCGGCGGCCCCATACCCGGCAGGCGTCCTGGTTGAGGAGTGCGCCGGACTGGTAGGTGCCCCATACCAGGCAGGCGTCCTGGTTGGGACCTCAGGTCTTAGAAGTTTAGGTTTGGCTGCGATGTCTGTTTGGTATTAGGCTCAGACTATCAGCGCCCCTTCATCAACTGGATAGGTATAGCGACAGTTGTTGATTAGACGGTGGCTTCAGTCTTACTGTTGTATGACTTTGTAAGGTCTTATGAGAATAATTAATAAAGTGGCCGCATGCATCGCCTAGATGTAGAGGCCGGGGTCATCCTCCTTTTCTAAAAAAAATATCTAGCATATAAACCTGTCAAAAAAAAGTGACGCAACTTGAAGTACGGTAGTACTACTGCATTTGTCCATCTTCAGGGTGTCGTCCCGACTCACTTGACACAGATACGGCATCCGATCCATCCCACACGTGGACGTGTAATCGAACGCGACTCGCAAATCCCCGTAAGCCCCCTCCGCTTTCCACCTTTTTACCGTCCATCCAACCGCCTTTTGACTGACACTAACCCCACCACCCCCACATCGTCCTTTTTACCGCAAACCCCCCTATAAGCCCCCAAATTCCAACCCCTCCGCACACCCGAAGCTACTCTGCTGTTCTCTCTCTGCCTCTGCGTCTCCGCCTCCCCGTTCCCCATGGCGTCCAACAGCGCCCCCCTCATCCTGCTCCTCATCGCGTCCGTCGCCGCGACCTCCTCCTCCTCCAATTCCGGCAATGCCGAGACGGACGCGCTGATGGAGATCAAGGCGGCGCTGGACCCGTCGGGGCGCGCGCCGGCGCTGGCGTCGTGGTCGCGCGGCGGGGACCCGTGCGGCCGCGGGGACTACTTCGAGGGCGTCTCCTGCGACGCTAGCGGGAGGGTCTCTGTCGTCTCCTTGCAGGGGAGGCGGCTCTCCGGGAGCGTCTCGCCGGCGGTGGCCATGCTCCCGGGACTCACCGGGCTGTACCTCCACTACAACGACCTGGGCGGGGCGATCCCTCGCGAGCTCGGCGACCTCCCCGACCTCGCGGAGCTCTACCTCGGCGTCAACAACCTGTCCGGGGGCATCCCCGTCGAGCTCGGCCGCCTCCATCGCCTCCAAGGTACTGTACTTACTACTGTATACTGACTACTGAGCGAGTTCTTCAGTTTTGAAAGTGGTACCGAAAAAAGTAATCCTACATTCTTATATTTGTAATTTGGCAAATCAGTTTTGATACTTCTGGGTACGTGTATTTCTGATCCTGAATTTTATGACATTCGGTACACATCTAGTACTCAGAATTTGAATTTGGCAAGTACATTTGGTTTGTTTCTACTCGTGGCTCGCCCTCCCAGTTTCTTGTCTGCTGCTGATTACCTGCATGGACCAAAACTTTGAATTCTTCTGATTACATTTTGTCCTCTTGCACGGCTACTTGATGTGTGCATTCAACCTCTGAAATGCGTCCACATTTATTCCCTGTACATGGACTGTTCCTACAGCTCACAATAGCCATTATAATTAATTACCTGTCCACTTCCAGGATTTGATTAATTAGCCGTACCAAAAAGCTGGAACACTAATCAATTTGAAACAGTGATCGATAGTTCTTCTCTAATGGTAAATGGCTGAGAAGTTTGTGTTCTTTCCTGCAGTGCTGCAGCTGGGCTACAACCAGCTCTCAGGGAGCATCCCAACTCAGCTGGGTGAGCTCAAGAAGCTCACTGTTCTTGCCGTTCAGTCCAACCAGCTCACCGGGGCGATACCGGCGTCTCTAGGGGACTTGCCGGAGCTGACACGGCTGGACTTGAGCTCCAATCACCTGTTTGGCTCCATCCCTTCCAAGCTTGCCGGTATCCCACAGCTTGCAACACTGGACCTCCGCAACAATACACTTTCAGGAAGTGTTCCTTCTGGTAGGTAGTCTTCAACAATGGTGTTCATGTTTACAATGTCACTGCCTCTGTGGCCGTCTGAATTGTCTTGTCTCCACTGATATTTTATAGGTCTGAAGAAATTGGGTCATGGATTTAAGTTCGACAACAATTTAGAGCTCTGCGGGTCTCACTTTGGTTCTCTGAAAGCCTGTCCTAACGATGACAACGTTGATGAACAAATGCCACATAAACCCGAATCAACCTCCATCAAACCACAGCAAACTCCACAAAATATAAGCCAAAACACAAATTGCGACATCGGCGCATGCTCGAGGTCATCAACGCTCTCTTCAGGAGCTGTTCTTGCCGGAACAATCATAATTATAGCTGGTGTGGCGGCTTGTGGTCTATCTGTCTTCTCATGGCACCGCCGGCAGAAGCAAAAGGTTGGTTGTTCTGTGGAGAGCTTGGAAGGCAGGCCTAGTTTGGAGCAATCAAAGGAAACATATCAGAAGAGTGCCTCCTCATTGATCAATGTTGAGTATTCTAGTGGCTGGGACACTTCGTCGGAGGGATCGCAACACGGAGTACGGCTATCGCCGGAGGGGTCCCCGAGCGTAAGGTTCAATCTCGAAGAGGTGGAGTGCGCGACGCAGTACTTCTCGGACATCAATGTGCTTGGCAAGAGCACCTTTGCGGCGACACATAGAGGGATAATGCGGGATGGCTCGGTCGTCGCCGTCAAGAGCATCAACAAGAGCAGTTGCAAGTCGGAGGAGGCCGACTTCTTGAAAGGGCTCCGTGTGCTTACATCGCTGCGGCATGAAAACCTTGTTGGCTTAAGGGGTTTCTGCCGCTCCCGGGCTAGAGGGGAGTGCTTCCTCGTCTATGAGTTCATGGCGACCGGTAGCCTTTCCCAGTATTTGGATATCAAGGACGGCGACGCCGAGACGAGGATCCTTGACTGGTCAACTCGGGTCTCCATCATCAAAGGCATTGCCAAAGGTATAATATACCACCATTTCTATCTGTTGAAACATGAAATAGACAGCCTATAAGTTTCTGGAGCCAACTTTTTTGTTGTTGCTAGTAATACTTAAGCTACATTTCTTGAAAGTGAACAAACTAAATTTGCTAGATAATTTGAGTTTGATGCACAATGATGAGCCATTTAAATGTTTACCTAGTGATTTGTTCTACTCCGCACATGCTGAAATTCTGAATTATTTCAGGAATCGACTACCTGCACAGCAGCAAACCGAGCAAGCCTCCTCTTGTCCACCAGAACATCTCGGCAGACAAGGTGCTCCTGGACCACATGTTGGTGCCCCGCCTCTCTGGCTCCGGCGTGCACAAGCTGCTGGCCGACGACGTGGTCTTCTCCACGCTCAAGGGCAGCGCCGCCATGGGGTACCTGGCGCCGGAGTACACGACCACCGGCCGGTTCACGGACAAGAGCGACGTGTACGCCTTCGGGGTGGTCGTGTTCCAGGTGCTCACTGGGAAGAAGGCGGTTTCGCAGCACCTCCTCCGCTGCACCATGGACGGCGCGGAGCCCGGCGGTGCCGCCAAGCTCGACGATCTTGTGGACCACCGCCTCGGGGCCAGGTTCTCGAGGCCCGAGGCGGCGAAACTGGCCGGGATCGCGCTGCTGTGCACCAGCGAGGCGCCTGGCCAGCGCCCCGCCATGGCTGCGGTGCTGCAGCAGCTCGGCGCCAGCCAGTAATGAGTAACGAGTGATCGTTGCCGCTGCATTAACTTCTTTCTTGCTAGCTAAGCTGCCATTTTCCTTTTCAGCTCCAGTTCCATGGATCGGTTGGTATGTTCCTTGCTCAGGAACCTGACAGTTCGTCGCAAGCTAAGTTTCTGCTCTATGCAGTTAGCCAGTTACTACTAGTTACTCAATGGTTGCATCAGTTTGGCAGCAACCACTTGAGTTCAGTCTGGTCCGGTGACACTGATCACTGATGTATCGTCATCTTTTTTCCTCTCTACTGTAAATGTGTGGTGTGGTGTGCTGCTACTTTTAGGACACCCTGTTATCAGGTTGTAAATGCGCGGCACGAAATAAAGTCTAGCCTGTTTTGAGATTCAAATGTGATGATGGCCCAGGCTACCTATGTACTGTACTGGAGTAGTATGCTTAGCTGATAGTACTAGGCACGCGGCACGCATGCTGCGCATTTAGGAGCCTCGGTCCTCCTCTGACCTCTGGATTCTGCTCGGTGCCATGTTGTTGTTACTGATCTTTGCTGCGTTGCAGGTTCCGGCCGGATCTGAGTAAAAGTGACAGCACCACTACCACCTCTTCTATCTACATTTCCTTCTGGGAGGCGCTTCAGATCAGATCGCGCATTAAAACGTGGCTTCAGATGCTGGTCCTATTACTTTTGCTTCAGGGTAGGCTTGAAACTTTGGCAGAGTAGGATCGACTGTAACTCGTTTTTCCTTTTGACTGTCGGCTGTAATTTTTGGTGCAGGGAGAACATATCCTTTTGTCAGAAAACCTCAGGTTTGGCACCCAAGACGGACAAGGTAATCAGACCCGGCCGTGGGAAAATATATGCATGCTAATGAATTTTGTAATCAAGTCAACTGTTTTTGCCGCTCCTCTGTTGTAGCTTGAGAACTGTACTTCACTCACTTGTATGAATTTTGTTAGACTGCTCGTCCAACTCAGCAAATTGCTTATGTGGCATGATCGATCCTAGGGTTTTCTATACGTGCTGTTAGATGTTCCAAACTCAATCTTCAAAGAGAGAGAGAGAGAGAGAGAGAGAGAGATTCCAAACTCATGTACGTCAGGTTAGAGTTTTAGTCATACACGTGATGGAAGTCATAGTCGGTTTTAGTCATGGAGTTTCCTGTGCGGCCGTCCGACGAATCCGATCGCTAGTTTAGCTAGCTAGCTTTCCTATACGTGTAGTCCAAGGATCGATTCAGTAGCTTGGTTTGGCCTAAGCAGCTTTGTACGTGCGCGTACCCCGCCGGAAGAACTCGGCGGCGAGAAGGCAAGGATGCCAAGGCGGCGCGGCCGCCGTGGGCGGAGGCGTCAGCGGCATCACCTCTAGGGATACGTGCCGCCACGACCACCCGGTCGCTGTTTGTATCGATTGACCACATTCTCTCTCAGCCATGACATGAATGGAGACCTGACGACTGACAAGAGCCGTCTGGTGCAATACTACAAAGTGCCTAAAGCAACCACTCAGCGGTTCCTCGCTCAAGATCCTGTGGCATTTTGGATGTAAAATTACAAAATCATGTCATGATGATGAGTCCCTCTGTTTATTTTTCAATCAGTTGTGACTCTGTTGCCTTCCCATGTTTTCATGTGTATGAGTTCGCATCAAGAAAAAAGGATTCCATGCAAGTTATGACATTTTTTTCCCGTATCGAGCTTTTTAGTGATTTTTTTTCCGAGCTAGATCTTCATTGATTTTAACTCGATACATCTAGCTTAGTAACCTGCAAATAACACTTAAGACATACTAGCAAAGGAATGCATTATTTTAATTTACTTTTTATACACGGTGATTTTCTATATCTGATGATCTACCATTAGTTTTAATTGCATGTGTTTCGTTCCTCCTACTATCTGAATGTGTGTGCTAGCGTGTGATGTTGTCTGAAACTCTGAATGTATGCAGGTGGTTGACCATATGAAAGCTGCATATGACAAATATAGCTTTAGGGAAAAAAAGATGCTAGACCTCCATACATTGTAATTAAACTTGCACATGAACATCCAAGCATTTGTTGAATGTATCATAAGTAAAAATCGTGACAATACTGTCCAATGATGTGTTTTATACATTCGTATATTTACAATTGCTTATTGTTCAGTGGTATCATTACTTGCTGAGTTGCTAAACATATTTTAGTGAACATCTGGCTATTGTTCAGTGCTCAACTAATTTTTGTCCTTGTCTAATATATGTTTCATTGCTAAGATCAAGTATGACATAGTATCATTTTAGTGCTAGAAAGATGTATTCCCCCGACAGTCAGGCTGCAGCTTATGTGTCCTGTTTGCGGTGTGCAGATAGCTTGGAGTCTGATGACTACGGTACAGTCATGCCAATGGGGGGAATATCAGGTGCTCCCATCCTTGGGGTGCTCCCTATGCTCACTAAAATATAGATTGGCCATAAAAATCATGCGTGGAGCAGTATCGTAGAGTTAATTAAATTAAACTTGGGGGTGTACCAAGACCTCTTACGAATTTGTGATGCTCTTTGGTTGGGCCTGGTTGGTGAGCAAAAACATTGAGAATTGCGTAATAAAGTTGATCAAATTAATCAGCAATATAGATTGGCCTTGACGTTGCAAGGAAGATTCTGCAACACGCAAAACTTTCTTCTGTAAACACGTATATAAAAGTAAAGTGATGACAGAAAAAATCTGCAACTATACCTCTACATAAGTTCTGCAACATGAACTCTGTTGCAAACGTTCGAGCGCAACATTATCTTTGTTGCAAAGCTGACAGCTGAATCTGACGGCCATCCAATGGCTCGCGAGGCGGTTAAGATCCGCCAGCCGACGCGTTACTCTTTTTGTTTTTTAGGATAGCGTTGCCCTTTCTTAATTGAGAATTGCGTAATAGAGTTGATCAAATCCATCGGCAATATAGATCGGTCTTGACTCCGAGTCGGAGTGTGGGTTCGAGTCCAGTACCGCACGCAGTCGGTATCCTAGACAAATCAACGTTTTCCCTACGTGTATGTACACATATATACTTCAACTCGTTGTATCTCCACTTCCCTGCCTAAACTTGTTACTTGCCTCCTGGCGATCCAACCTGCGTGCACCGGCACGGACGCCATGGCAGCTTCCGCCGGAAAGAAAGAGGCCGCCTGGCCTGCCACCATGGCGCGGTACGAGCGGCTGGAGAAGCTGGGCGCGGGCATCAACGGCGAAGTGTTCAAGGCGTGGGACACCCAGGACAACCTGATCGTCGCCGTCAAGCGGCTCAGCGGGAGCGGCGACGACGGCTTCATTATTTCCGGCCTACCGGAGGTCATGCGGGAGGTCATGTGCCTGGGCGTGTGCCGCGGCATCCCCTCGATCGTGCAGCATCGCCGGACCTACGCTGACGCATGCCAATCCGAGACCGGCGACACCTTCATCGTGATGGACTACGTCGGGCGCCTCAACCTACGCGGCTACATGCAGCGCCGGGTCCGCTGTCGTCGGCCGTTCTCCGAGGACGAGGTGCGCCGGATCATGAAGCAGCTCGTGGAGGGGGTGAAGGCCGTGCACGGCGTGGGCGTCCTGCACCTCGACATCAAGCCGGAGAACGTGCTCCTCGACGACGGCACCGAGGACGGGAAGCAGAAGCCCAAGAAGAAGGGGGCCGTGGAAGCCGATGTTGGCGGCGAGGTCAAGGACGACCGCATAATCTACAAGATCGGCGGTTTCGGGATGTCCACGAAAGAGCGGGGAAAGAGGCAGCCGGAGGTGATTATTCTGACGCCGTACAGCGCGCCGGAGCTCCTGCTGCACTCGCGCGAGTACGACGATCGCGTGGACACGTGGGGGCTCGGATGCATAATGGCCGACCTCCTCTCGGGCACCGGCGCCTCCATTTTCGACGGCGAGTCGGACATAGAGATCATGGCTAAAGTGTTTGGCATCGTCGGCACGGAGGGGATCAAGGAGTGGTCTGGATACTCGGGGCTGGCGGCAGATCAGAAGTCGAAGCTGCCGGGGAAGGTGGGCGTCAGCCGCCTTCGGCACAAATTTCCCAGTCGCAAGTTGTCGTCGGCCGGGTTCGAGGTGCTCAGCGGGCTGCTGGAGAGCAACCCGGAGAAGCGGCTTTCCGCAGCGGAGGCGCTCAAGAAGCCTTGGTTCCACAACCGACCACGTGGCTTTGCCGGTTTTTTCAAGTCGTGTGTGGGAGGAGTCCTACCGGAGAATTAGAATTAGTTTTGGCCACTCCCCATGCTTTGTCTTTTTTTGCTGCGCGTTTTTCTGTAAAAATGTACTCCCTCCGTCTCATAATATAAGAATGTTTTTTACATTAATATAATGTTAAAAACGCTCTTATAATATGGGACGAAGGGAGTATTTTTTAAGATAATTATCACATGTAATCATTGCTGAAGTATTGTAGCATTTAAGAGATGTTTTATTTAATTGGCTTAGGAAATATACTTGTATATTGTCTTAGCATTCGTCTTCGTCAACCTCATCGTCATACGCCGACAATCCATCCTAGCGCTCTGTCTCCTGGTGTTTCGTCCTCGGTGCATGGAGGTTTGGCCGGCTTCAATTTGGCGGCTGGTTCCCCTCGCTTTAGAGCGCCGCTAGCAGCGGGCAACTATGCGCCACCCAACCCGCAACCTTTTGGTCCACATGTAGGGTCATGTGGTCTTCGGTGCTCTATGAAGCCCTGATTTGGTGGAAAGGAAAATCAAATCGCATGAAAAGGGTTGGTAGCAGGGTAGGAGAGAAAGAAGAGCAGGGAACGAAGAACAGAGACAGTAGGGAACGAGGAATAAAAACAATCACTTCATCGATGTCTCTCCCAGTTGGTTAATTATACATCCTCTTTAATAAATTTTAAAAAAAGCACACAGTCAGACATAGCTCATCGTCACTAGGCTATGCCTTATATCACGGGCCCACGGCCCCTTCTCGTGCACCAACATCTTTAGTATATTTGTTTTTGATAATCTTTAGTCAACTACACAAATAGGTGCAGGTGTGACATTTTTGAAACCATTTTTGGTGGTTTCATTCCTTTGATCCAAAGGAGCTTTACAAAAAAAGCCTATTGGTTGAGTCCTACAAATTTCTATGAAAAACCTTCGATCTAAATTGGTGTATTATCTCGACTTCAATATCTGCATGTTTTTAGGACCTATTTTCATTTGTTACTATTCGATTTTGATCAGCAATTACTCTATAACCTCAAATGTATGGAACTAAATTAATGTCATTAAACATACACTAAAATGTACTTATTTAAATGTGTTATTGTATCGCATATAGAACATGTTAATAGACTAACTGCTAGTCAAATGGTTGTCTTAACCAATCAAAAAACGCCACAAAAAAAGAGAGGAAGTACTTCCATATAAGCTTGGTTTTGGACATTGACATGTTATATAGAACACAATTTGGACTACTAATTTCTTCTACGAGATGGAAAAACTATAAGTTTTTGAAAATACCCTTTGAAAAAAAATACGTACATGATTCTCAAGTATGATAAAAAAAACTCGAAGACATTGGCAGCCGAAAATTTACATTTTGGAATCTATCCTTGCTCGAAACGACCACTTTATAGCACTATCCACGCAGTAGCACATTTTTCTTGTGGCATCTCTAGTAGATCCCTTGAAGCTATATTTGAGAGGGAAAAAAATTCGCTTACGGAATTAAGGCCTTAGCTAGCGGATCCCCTGAATGTCTAACTCCTTAAAATATAAGTTAGCATCCTTTAAAAGGCCACCCTGTAGCTTCACCGAGGGCAACTCTCAGAATAAGTAGGGAGACGATTGTGCCGCCCGCACCTACTACTGCCCACCTTGCTGCCGGCTGCCCCAGCCCATCCCTCCGCTCGTGGCGCCTCCCCTCAGCATCGCCTCCTTCTCCTCACCATCTCCGACGAGATTCCAATGAAGTTTTTTTTTTAGTTTTTTTTCATCTTCCTTGTCGTTTACGACCACGGTGGCGCTTCTCCCCGGCGTTCCTGCCAGGCGGCGCTCGGACTAGCTCCTACAGAGGAGAAACATCACCTACATCTTTTATGCACAGAGAAATATGACTGTTGGCACCGATTCCGATGATTCGTTGTGTTTCAAACCACACCAGCATGTCACTAGGAGAAGGAAGATGAGAATAATCCATTCAGAAGAAGTGCCCAAAACGTGACTGGTGAAGGAAGAATTGCGCCTTCCTTCTTGACTACTTCGCATGCGCATGTGCGTTCAATAAGACTATATCAAATTACTTTTGTGGATCATCTATCCTAGGCCCTAGCTAGTTCATGGACATATTGGCCACACATGAATGAAAGAAGGAGGAAGAATGAGGAAGATGATGAGATGCAAAGAGGCTTCCATTTCCATGTGAGGTCAAGTTGATTTGAGGGATTAATTTTAGGGGATATGCTAAATGAAAAAAAGTTTAATCCCCTTACGTTTTTTAATGTTTTTGGGATAAAAGATACGTTTTGCCATTATAGGATGGGAAATATGCTCTCAGTGTCATTTTTGCTCAAGAACGTGAAACATGACTAGCCAACTCATAGACATCGCTAGGTGCCCAAAATTTGGGGGAGAATCCTTTTCAGAAGGGCATCATTGTTAAAAATGGAAACAAAAAAGACTAACATTGCGATCGGTAGCATGAGTGCATGACCCTCCATCGCCTATGTTTAACCTATCACTTGCTTGTGTTCTTATAACTAGAAAAGGGCCGGGGTTACATGGTGACCGTCAACCCCCATCCAAAGGCACGATGAGCAGCAGAACTCTGTCTGCTCGTCATCACGCAATGGGCTTCAGGTATGGGTAATCCTTCCGCATCCTCTCTTCTGAGAGAACGTCATCCGCATCTTGAGGGGTCCACATGACTCGAACACCCTGAAACAGTGTGACCAATAAGCAAGGCAGCAAACTAAAATATAACATCAGATGAACTCATCGACCGATTCGCTAATTTATTGAACAAAAAGGAAACGGCCTGCATACCCGAAGTTCACTTGCAGGCGTAGAGTTGAGCCTTGCCACTACCTCTTCCAGATCTGCAGGGCTTTTGATCGCCACGGGGAGATTTATTGTTCCATTAGCAGCAACGAGAATGGTTACCTGGAGAGTTCAGAAATCATCAAAAAAAAAACTCTCAGATCATGACAATAGTGTGAGGCATCCATGTTTAGACAGAAAAGAAAAAGGAAAGCTTCAGTTCGTAAGAATCATGGAACCAACATGTGACAGACCATACTTAGAACTAAATACAGGATAACCAAAAAAATGGAAGAATTTTCTGTGAAACATACCACTATGTACTCGTTTCTGCTGCCATCTGTTTTCATGGAGTAGGTTTTCTTTTGTTTGACCCCGTTCGAGTTCGAAAGTGTTTCTTCATCAAATTTGCTCCTCTCCTCCGCAGAAATCCTGTCAAAATGCTCCTTCCAAGAACCCTCTATGTTTGTTGTGACAACCTAAAGTAGATGGAATAGAAATTGCAGGATTCAGTGATTCACTCTGCAGTTTAACGTGCATACCTAGCATAAATCGTCATCACAACAAGAAGCAGCCCATGTATATAAAAGTGTCAACACCCTAAGGTTATAAATAATACAGTGTATACTTTGTATCAAAAAAGATTTTAAGAACTTGTATGCTTTCTTACTGATAAGCATGAAGAGATGCAGCAATGCTGGTGACGGCGTAAGGAATACATGGTCTCTGCAAAATGGTGAATCGTCAGAATAGACCAAACTAAGTAGCAGTATTAATGCTAATCTTCCAATATCTACAAGAGAAGGTACGTAAATAAGCTTAGTATTGATGGGCAACTTTGTAGCATTATGTTCTGATATCCATTACTATGTCTTCGAGTGCTTGAACAACATTTGTGTTCACTAATCGGTATCTAGACACTCTATGCCTCCTATATCCCTTATTCTGAATATAAATAAGCTTAGTTTCAGTGAATGCCAACATTTGGCAATTTTTAAATGACATGTATCTATATATGCACAGAAAATAGATGTTCATCTCGTCAAAACGAATACATTATTATCACCAACCTATTTGCAAATTAAGTACACATCCAGATTTCCTGTTTTTAATGATCCATTTAAATTCAGTTCCAATTTGCCACTGCACTTCATAACCAGAGACACCTGACTGGTTACATTGCTACTTTTCCTGTACATATTTTTACATATACTATGATTGATTAGACACTCTACTTTTGAGGAGAGAATAAAATTCAAATTTAAAGTGGTATTTCAAAAGCATAAACTAAACAAAGGAGGCATGCAACTAAAACAGCGAACATGGAGGCCATTGAACAGGACGAACCTTAGAGATCAATAGCATGTCCTGACTATATTATAACAAAGTGGAGACATACGTCAACGAGGCACTGAAGCATAAAAACGCATTAATTCAGAGCTGGCGGCTTACCGGTCAATATGAACTTGTACCACCATCGGTTCGAACCCTCCACCCTCTCAGCAATGGAATTCAGATCCTTTTGGAGTGATTTTACCATCGCCGTATCACGCAGCGCAACCTGAATCACGAGCAATTCCAATGAAATATGTAATTACATATATGTAGCGGTAAGTAATCAGTGATCAAGGAACTAAGGTCCTTAGCTGAACTGCATTTGGATCACGAAATCAGGAGAGATCGAACCTGGAGCTTAACAACGGCGGTCTTCTCGCCCAGCAGTTTCTGCAGGGCGACGAATAAGGCAACGACGCCGGCGGATCCCAAGGCGAAGGTGCCCCAGAACCACTGGTCAGAGCTCAAGCCAAACGGAGGAGCCGCCGGAGTGCCGACTGACTCGTGAGTCGCCTCGGCCCCCTCCTTCTTCTTCGGCTTAGAGGAGAAGGACGTGGATGACCAATCTATGGAGTCGGTAGTGGAGTCATCGCAGGACGAGGACGAGGAAGAGGAAGAGGAGGAGGACGACGAACTGGAGGAGTCGTCACACCCGCCGCAGGAGCCGCCGGACAGGGCCAGCGCGGCCTGCGGGGTCGCCGCCGCTGCCACGGCGACGAGCAGGGGGGAGAGACCGAGCGAGGTTTTACGGGGCTCTGGGTAGGAGATGGGGTCGTCGTTGTTGCTGCGCGCGCCGATGGGAGCCAGCGGAGGCGTCGCCGCTGCGCGGGACCGGAGGAGGATCGACGGCGAGGGGGCGAAGCGGAGGAAGGGGTTGGACGGCGGTCCGCAGCGTGAGAGGGCTGCCGGTGGATGGTGCACATGGGTGGCGATCGCCGCCATTGGGAGCGAACGAGCCGAGGGTTTAGAGCGGAGGGCTTTGGAGATCAACTCCAGAATATAAAGTCCGCGCAATAAAAAGAAAATCGCAACTACTCCCTCCATCCCAAAATTCTTGTCTTAGATTTATCTAGATACGGATGTACCTAATACTAAAACGTGACTTGATACATCCGTATTTAGAAAAATTAAGACAAAAATTTTGGGACGGAGGGAGTAGTATATAAGTACAACAGAAACACAATTCACGCGGACATAAAAGGAAGGGAGCGCCTGGAACTCATTCGAATGAAATATAAAATGGTCTCAGTCGAATGAAGTATTGATGACATCGCTGGTTGTTTGTCGGAGCCCGATCCCCCGGCAGACCGAGCAGACTTGTTCCTTTCTCCCCGCACGGAACAAATAAAAAGCCCATTTTGTTGTAACTTCTGGGTTGTTTGTTGTGGGTTGTGGGCCTTTGTGTTGTGGGTCTTTTTGGGTTGTTTGTTTTGGGTTGCGAGCCTCTTTGCAAAAAATGATTATATGTGGACCGTTGCAACCTGGGACGAGCAGGCTCCCGTGCTGCACCCAGAATGGGGGAGGGCTTCTGGAAAGATACGTTAAAGGAGGAGCAACCTGCCATAGACTTGAGGATAAAGAAGAAAGAAAAAGAATATACAAGAACCAGTGGCTATACTTCTGTTTTTCATCCTTAGACATGATTATATGTGTGTGGAAAAAAATCTTTACGACTAAGATATATTGAAAAAACAATGAGTACTGACAACCATCTAAAAAAAGTAAGACAAATGACCCGTAAAAAATGATTAAAAAAAGGCTTCACCGTCGCCGACAACACTGCCCCTGACCTGTTGGTTGTGGTCACGTTATACGTCTTACGGGTGCACTTGGGTGCGTTGAGTTGCGGTTGCGCTCTAATTGGGGCAATTGCAACTACAAAACAAAAATTAAACTTTAATGAAAATAATAATAATAATAATTAAGGGGCTGACATTATATGTCTTGCGGGTTGCGCTTGGGTGTGCTGAGTTGCAAATTGCGCTCGGGTTGGAGCGGTTGCAACTACAACAAAAAAGACTTTAGAAAATGAAACCAATTTCATCGGCGTCGACAACCCTCCCTCCGACCCTCGGTTGCGGTCACATTATATGTTCTGCAGTTGCGTTTGGGTGTGTTGAGTTGCGATTGCACCCGGGTTGGGGCGGTTGCAACTACAAAAGAAATGAAACCAATT